>NC_050467.1:725500-742733 GCF_013373865.1 Monomorium pharaonis
CATGGCTCCAGCGGTCCGGCAAGTGGCAAGTGCCAGGCCAGACTGCCAGTTGATCCGCGGCATTCGCTACGGTTGGTCGCGCGTCACGCTTTACGCTTTCCTCTCTCAGAACAAAGTGTTCTTTTCTAGAAATTTATTGAGAAAAAAAACACACGAAATCAGTCGGAAAACATCAATCGGAAAACTGATGAGTCTCGTGGAATACATCGTTCGAATGAAAAGACAGATGAATGGGAACGCGTTCCAATATAGGAATGTAGCGAGTGTATGTGTGTAAAGTGTTGTTTGCGCGCGGGCGTACTTTTCAGACGAGTTCCTCCGTCCTTTCATCATTTTCTTAGAAGCGCAAGAATCGAGAGAAGACTGGAGAAAACACGATGGTGTTCCTCGCGATACGAACCACCGTACTCTTCTTGTTTATTGTTGATCTTGATCGACGGGATGCAGCAGTTAATACCGTCACGTTGGCCAAGGTACTAGAATTTTTTTTCTTTCATTTTCATTCCTTTCGTGCTTTATGCTTTATATAAATTGGAAAAATTCTCAAGAGAAACACTTAAGCGAATTTCAATTGTGTTTGGTTAACTGCAACATTTAATTGAAATAATAACTATTGATAATGCGATTGACTGAGACGCACGCGTAAAACAAGCATTTTCTTCCAAATACAATGATACAAATAATGTATTGGAACTATTTTTTTATAACAATAACTAGTTTCAGTCTCTCTTTGATTTTCTCTCGGGTTTTCTTAATGCGATTGTATCAAATAACTTGCTAAATATAAAATTGGTATTGATTATCTTGTTGTCTACAACCTTTACAAAGTTATGTAAATTAGTCAACTTTCTCAAATTTACACACGGTAAAATATAAAATTTTGCATTTTATTTTTCCCTACCTTTTGGATTTGGAATAAGAATGCCAGGATATCTATAATACACATAGAGTGCGCAGTAACATAACAAAAAAGAAACATATTGTTTGTAAATGATATAAATGTTTCTTTTTCGTAATAATACATTTTATTGTAAATTAAACTGTGTATGAGAGAGAGAAATGAAAAAATTTTGCAAAATTATTTTAATCATTTTATTTAATTTTAAACAAAAATTTCCAATGTAAAGTTTAAAAAAAATTGTAAAAACAAGAATAATGTTTTACTAGAATACAATATTTAAAAGAGGAAACTGAAATTGGCGAAACTTTCACTGTTCTTAGCAATTGTATCAATTTAGCAATTAGACCAATTACATTCTGGAGCGGCGCGGCGATTATTTTACAACAACAACACGAAACGAAGAAGAAAACTCGTAGAATTCGCACTTTTGGATCAATAATTACACAATAAAGTTTATTGCATATTTAGGAGAAATAGATGGTCGAAGAAATTACATATACAAAATTATGAATGCTATGCGTAAGAAAAAGTAGCGCGTAACAATGAAAAAATTAAGTATTTTTGCGCTATGAACTATTTCCCGAAATTGTATGAAAGAATGCATGCGAGACTGTACTCATACGTGAATAAGAAATCGTGTAATTTGATCAATTTCCGTACGATAACGTTGTCGCCGTGTATTCTCGTACTCGTGATTCTCAATACAGTGGTCAAAGAGAAAATTATTTTCCTTTATGTCATGGTCATTCATTTCCTTCTTATCAAATTAATTATGATAAAAGGCGACCGAGTAACTATACAACTAATCCTTTCCGTCGAGATTTCTGCCAGCAAGAGAGGGAGCGGGAGAGAAAGAGAGAGAGAGAAATTTACACATATTATTGCATGGACAATATTTCCTTTTATATTTTATTGAACGGATATATCGGATTATTATTAGATTTTAGACTTTAACGGCCTAAAGTTATTTCATACATATGCGTACATATATCAAAATGCATAAACATTATTTTTATATCTAACATTTGTAATCTATAGCAGCAAACAATTTGACGGATGGGAATAATTGTAAACTTATTATTGTTTACTATATAAATATATCAATCTTACTCGAAGATTTAATTTCTGAGACTAAAATAAATTATTTAATATTTAAATCTTTAATTTAAAATTTATAAAAAGAAATTATATAACAAATTTCTAATTTTTTTCATATTCGCAATAGATTAGAACTTTCAAAATTCAATCAATGTAAATTTACACAATATATAAATATTTACGTATATACATAAATAGAGGATTTATGATATAATAATTTTTTATTATTTGTCATTTTCATCTTTTATTCGTGTAACTCGAAAGCAAAACTTATTCTTATGCATCCAGTTATCGGATTATATGGATTACTTTCGACTCTATGCGTCTATTATGCTTCGTTGTAGACAATGAAATTTATTTGCATTTTTTTAAGCACATTTTATGTAAATTTTTTTTATTTTAGGAAGAATGCAGGAAGAAGATAGCTGAATGTACGATGAATGGTGGTGGAAGCACGCCGGTGTGCGGAAGTGACGGAATCACATATTCCAATCAATGTCAAGTCATTTCTAAGCAATGTCAAGGCGCCTCCGTCCTCATCAAACACCCTGGACCTTGCCCAGGTTTGTATATCTTTATCTCTGTCTTGTTTACGTATGCAAAATTTTTTGTGTATCTCTGTACGTAAATTTATAAAATTTTTCACAAATTTACAGTCCAAATATTGCTTGCTGCTTCAGATTTTACTCTCTCTCTCCCCCCCCCCCTTCCCTCCTTTTCTTCCACCCTCCCTCTCTCAAAATTGCCGATTTGGCCTGTTAGAAAGAATTAAAGTAGGTATCATCCTCTTATCAAGTCAAGTGTTATACGACTTTTATCTAGAAACTCCGGCGTGCTTCTCAGCAAGACTGACTGCTCGATTGGGCGTACGGCCTGTTTGCCGACGTGATGGTACGTACGCACCGGTTCAGTGTCACGCGGAGACCGAGTATTGTTGGTGCGTAACGCCACAAGGCCGGCCGTTGCCCGATACAACGGTAAGATACAAAAAACCAAGATGTTCGAAAGCCGGTTCCAGATCTGCTGCTTCTACTAGAAGCGGCCAGAGGCGACGCTCACCGACCAGAAAACAACGTAGACAGTACGTCAGCAATAGGCATCGAAATACTTGCGATCGTACTGAAAAGTCCAAATTTAACGGAAACCTCATCGAGAACTTCAAAATTGAATACAGGCGAACCAACATATCCGCTGAGGGTAAGCGGCTCGATCGCTCTCTTCCGATTAATATCATTATTTTCATTAATCCGATCTAACTAGCGGAGAAGCGAGTTTATAATTGAAAAAGATGTTCCATTTATATCAGAAGACAGTATCGATATACCACATAAATTTCTCAGTGTATCTCTCGGTGTATGGCCAACCGCATTGCTTTCCTGTTGATAGACGATAAGAATATCGAACGGGTATTGTCATGGAAATTCCTTATGCTGGATCAAAATGCGGACGGATACTTAGATAAGGCAGAGTACAAGGAGCTCAGAAGACTCGCTAAGAAGGCGGTGAGACCGAAGAAGTGTGCACGCACGTTTGCCCGCACGTGCGATCTAAATCGGGATTTAAAACTATCCAAGCAGGAATGGGGTGCTTGTCTCGTCAATGATTTCACTCGTAAGTTACGTACGTAATATAAACGCGTCTTTTTTTTTAATTATGTGTTTAATTGTTTGGCCAGTGACACAGCGTACGCGACGAGAAGAGAGGAAGAGAGAGAGAGAAAGAGAGAGGGGATTAGAAAAAGGAAATATTACATTTATATGTCATATATCAATTCTTTGTCATCAACGGCATTATTAGAACAAGAAAGAGAGAGAGAGAGAGAGAGAGAGAGAGAGAGAGGTCTTTTCGAAATATAATAAAAAAATATCTGAGCAAGTTTTTTGAAAAATATTCTTTAATGTAACCAAAGTAAAGTTTTCTGAGAACGTTAACCGAGAAAAATTTTAGCTATTTCAAAAGATTATTTTATTTCTGTCAACTATTCCTCTAAAACTTGAAGCCTAATAACGCACATATACATATATCTCTTAGATTAATAGTTAATACTTAATAACATATTTCAAGGAGAAAACAATCGGCGACGGACACTTAGGTCATGTCCCTTGTTAGTTGCTACATTCGTGCTGCCACACATCATTTATCACTATGTCGCTTATTTAGATGCACTGCACACACATGTATATATGTATATACTTTTTTTTTAAACCAAATTTTTACTTTTAACTTAAATGACTGTGTGTGTGTGTGTGTGTGTGTGTGTGTGTGTGTGTGTGTGTGTGTGTGTGTGTGACTTGTGTAAATTTATAAATATATATCTTATATTATAGGTGAGTAAACAAATAAATTCACACATATGCAACGTGCTTCAAGTTAAATAGTTTTTCATGATTATACAATGAGCACATTTTTATTTATCCATTTAATATTTAAATATTTAAAAAATTAGCTAAACAAAAAGATTCGACGTACTCGTATGATTAAAAAAATTGTTTTACAGCGTTTTTCAAAGATAGAGGTATTAAAAAATATCAGCATATCTGTATCTAGGACTGTATCTAGGACTGACTCTGAAATTAATCGAATCTATGTTAAAGTGCCGACAGAGCCATAATAAATTGATTGAAAAGACTCTATTTCATAAAGATGAACTGTTGGTTCTAGCCTACGTTTCTCTCACAAATAGAGAGCTTTTACTTTTCAAGACTTACGATTTTAAAACTCACAACTTCTGGATTTTACTGATTTATTATATTTGAATGGATTATAAAGAAATGCCAAAAATCACATTTATAAGGAACAAGTTGTTACCTCTTATATTTTGTCATACATTTGATTTTGATTATGCACTGTATACGGGACACCGATATGTACGAAACATACGGGAAAATGTTATAATAAAAGTTTTATGACATCTGAGAGTCGGAAAGTTGAATAAAATAGAAAAGAAAACCAATTCTCTTTGTCAAGTATAATCAGACGGAGAAGAACGTCCTATAATAATTTCGGCGTCTAAATCGCTATTTAAATTAATGATGATACCACCGTAACAGGATGTCACGCGTGTCAAGGACCACATGCGTTTATATGTTATCGTGTCGACTCGCTTAACATTCGTGAATCCTGCCGGAAGTTGCCTACACGAATGCATGGTCGTGCATACGACCGGCTGCTGAAGAATTGAAGTAATTGACCTCATGTACGAGTTAAATTCTCGCCCATGCGTCATGACGACAATCATTATTTGCTATTTATGACTATTTAATAACGAGTAAACCACCGCGTTATTTCTGTTATCTCTTCATGAGATAGTCATAGTAGACAAGTTTGTTCTATGGATTATTTAAACGAGTAAAAAAATTTATATCTAAAGAATAAGACAGATGAATTTTCAATTGAGTAGTTCGAAGAATAAGAAATTTATTTATATTTCTAAATTTAATATCAACATTTGATAATAAATAGCGATTTTTCCAATGCATTTTACAATATTTGAAAAAGTATCTTTACTTTGTATTAATAAGAATAGAAAGGTGGAAGACAGGAAGGAAAAAAACGGGAGAAGAAGAGAGAGAGAGAGAGAGAGAGAGAGGAGAGAAAATTAATTTTCCTTTTTCATTCGATATGTGAAAAAAGTAGATTTATTACAAATTTATGTATTTTTTACAGTTTTGAAAGGTAGTCCAGCCATTGGTAATCCTATTCAGTCTCTACCGTTTAATGACGATCATTCAGATACTAAGGAGGAAAGTGATGGTAAGATTCATAATTTGTCATTTATACAACAGATGTAAGTTTTAGCCTTTGAATATGTACATATGAATACAAAGGTTTTGCTAAATAAAGAAACTTTATTATGTATATACACAAGGCATTACTTACGTATTTTAATTGTCTATGATGATCTCTTAATTTGAATTTTAGAACAAATTTTTTTTTTTCATAGTATGTAATAATTGAATCTATAAATGTTTTAAACTATAGCTAAGGAACCTTTTGAGAATTTCTTGTGAATCTTCTGGCTCTGATAAAATTTGCGATAAAATGTTGCATAAACATAAATATACACAAGTTTGAATCTCATCACTTTTAGAGTAAACCTTTTAAAAAATTATACTATACATATAGATTTCGTTTATTTGCCTATCTCTATTTGAATTGTGTTATATAGTTTTATATATTATTATATTGTATAGATTTTAATAGTTTTTTATCATTGGCCATACTTTATAAACTTTGCATCATAGTTCTTACACAATATAGTCATCAATCTTCTTTTAGACATAAACAAAATATATCTATATCTTGAAGGAACGACCTTGCTTTTTTCCTTTCATCCATCAAGTAATCCATGTCAGTAGCGAGATCCGGCTCTGTTTATATCGCGAGTGCAAATTTTACTGTCAAACCTCGTATCTTGATCAAATATTCTTTATCTACTTTTTACTTAAGCACTGATATCTCTTTAAATTTTCTGTACTCTTCTTTAAATCATCCTTGTGTAACGTAACATAGATTGACTTTTTCATTACTGATGAAAATATCACATACATTAGCATTTTTTGTAACTTTTCTACAAAAATCTAGAATCATTATAATTTATTCTTTTTTCCTTTATAGCAAATGATTGTATATCAGACAGAAAAACAGTATTGGAAGATCAGATGCAACATTCGCGGGGAGGAAATGTTTATGTTCCACAATGCATGTCTGATGGAAGATATCATCGTGTGCAATGTTATTCAGGTTATTGTTGGTGTGTGTATCAAGATACAGGTAAACCAATACCAGGAACATCCTCGAAGAATGGCACACCGAATTGTAATCCAGCTCCGACTCCTAGCAGGCCTATGAAAGGTAATAAAAAAAGTCTGTTTTCTTTCCAAGTCATTCGTGTTGTGTATATATTTTTAATATATATTTCAATTATATATTTCAAACTAAATATTAATTTTATAATAATATTCAGGATGTCCAGAGTTAAAGAAACAATTATTCCTTCGAGATCTAATGGATCTCATGCAAGAGAAAATGGAAGCCTCCAGCATCGATTCTAACGAAACTACTGTTAAATGGCAAGCTTCTAAGGAAGAAAGAATAGCCACATGGCATTTTGTCATGCTTGACAAGAATAAAAATAAGGTATTGAACAAAAGATGATCATCATTTATCTTTTTCTTTCATTAATATCTATTAATGGAGATAGATATTGTAATAAACTGTAAAATTATATCATTGTTATTATTGTTGTTGTTATTATTATATTGCGAGTTTGACGTAAATATTGGCAGAACTATTTTTTAGTCACTCAATCACATTTCAAACAAGTTTTTTTTCATAAGTGGACTTACATAGTTTTTCAAATTAAAATCAACGTTGTCTCACTACTTTCTCTTGCTTTTATTTTATTATAATTTAACCGAAGAAAATGTCATCTTTTATTAACATGACACACTCGTACACACACCCACACGCGCGCGCGTGTGTGTATGTAGAGGTGTGTATGTATGTGTATAATATACATATATATTTTTTGTATATACGCACACACACATACATATAGGTTTTAGAGAAAAAAGAATGGAAAAGTTTTCGCACAATGGTAGCGAGTAACAGACAACTTCGAAGATGTGGCAAAAAATTACCGAGATATTGTGACATCAATAATGATAGAAGGATCAGCATGACAGAATGGCTCAGTTGTCTCAATGCTCAGCGTCCAACAACAGGTGACACAATAACAATTTTTAATTACAAAAATTAAATTTAATTATAATTTGTGTGTGCAAACGTTCATAAACATTCTTTAATATTTATAAGTTCTAAATGCGTATTTCAGCCGACGATCCGGAAAAAACATTAACTACACCGAAAAGAATAGGCCCAAACCCATTAGACCAGTTTCTCAACGATGATGACTAATACATTGTGTGATAAATTGTGTTCGCTGTTCTATAAAGAGACACTCATCTTTTTTGTTATTAAGCTTTAAGACGGCTGCTGGAACTTTTGGAATCACTGTAAGCCACTTTTTTATGTAATATATTTTTCTGATAATCTATTATTAGTTTTGAGAAATTAAATTTTAACAATGCATTTGCAAATTGTTATATACTATTATTTAAAATCTCCGAATTTTTTTAATTTCAAAGAGTAATCTTTCATCCAATCGATTATACCTTTGCTTATCCCTGTAACTTTAAATATTGGTATTTTGCAAAATACTTAAAGCAATTTTCTCATACTGGTAATTACATTACATATATTTGTGTCATCAGTATGTGTGTACTCTTGTGTATCACCTAGTCCATAAATAATCCTATAAATAATTAAGCTATCTTGTACTGGAAACAAATTTAATTTAGAAAAAGATGGCCAATAAAATAATTTTTCTAGCAATGTTTTTCATTTGCTGAAATTTTGTTTCATATCCATTTACCCACTTCTTCAATCACGTTTAATTGAGCATTTAGTAATATTCTTAGTTTATGAAAAATTGGTAATTTAGAAAAAGTATTTAGTATTTTCTTTAATGTTTATAAATTCACACGTTTTTTAATGAATGATATACTTCAATGCGATAAGGAGTTTGTGTATAAATATAGAATACGCTTGCTACATGTAATAAAAATAGCAGATAGACAGACATTCGGAAAAAAAGTACTCGCACAAGACATTGTTTGAAAGAATATAAATCTAATTTGTGCGTGTGTGTATTTCCATATATATATATAGTACAATAATATACTTTCGTTTATATACATTTTTTATGTTGTTTTTACAGATTTTGGATGCTTTTTCTCTCTCAGACAACAGTTGTATAATATTTTTTCCTTTTTATGGCAAACACATAATAAATATAGGTCACATTTCAAAATACATGTCCATAATTTATAGATGGTGAACATAATTTGTGGAACGTTACAGTTGCCTCTCGAGTTTAGTCAATTCTTTTGGCACCTCGCGTTCTCCATGCAACTAACAGATTCCACGAAAAGTACAAGGAAAAACAATGAACCTGTGAGGCTAAAAGAATAAAAGCGTACCAAAGTACGCCATATGGCAGACTCTGAAAAGTAAAGCATACGGTATGTCAATAAATTTGTCTTGTGTTTAATAATGGAAAGTAAAATTAGAATTCCATTTTATCGAAAGAAATTTTGCAAGTATAACTAAAGCGCACACATGTCTTTATTATAAAAAGTCAAGAAAATTTGACAAGTTTGATTGTACCTGCCACAAATGAATTTCCTCAGTTTTGCCTACAGTTAAATATGTCCAGACATCTTTAAAATAATATACAATGGCATAAACCAATGGACCGTAACCTAATAGAATGATACCTATCATATATTTTTGTAGTGTTTTAATCCTATTTTTTTTAATCGCAGAGAGGGCGAGAAAAGATAATAACAAACTAGTGCACCATATGTATTCCCACCATAGTGGCTGAAAAAGAAGAGAAAATAAACTCATTATACAATTAAACTAAAATATATATCTAATATTCAATCTAATCAAAATATACTTTAAACAAAAAGAACAATGTACAAAAAATATATATTACATATACTATTTTACACTATTACATTTATGACGAGATTAATCCACAACAAAAGATGATTGTTGTTAAATAGTTTCATATATATTATAATTATATATTATAATTATTTGAAATAAATTTCCAGTCAATTAGAGATAATGATTGTATCAAATATTTTACATCTCTAGGTAATTGAAATTTTTTTTGTTATACCTGTGGTATTTGTAATTCCTCAATTTCCAAGATAAATATATCCAGATGATCTAATATATCGGCAGACAGTTTAGCGAGCATGACAAAAAATAATAGATAATGAAAAAATATACAATATTTGAGTCTTGATTTATTTGTTGCACTGGAAACAAATTTATATATATATATATATATATGCATATATACACTTGAAATTTTTTTATAAATTGTTACAGAAATGATAGAAATTTTTATATATGCTCCTTTATTACATTATACATAGTTTAAAGATTTAATAATGTCATTAAATTACACACACACACACACACACACACACACACAAATATTTATCCTTAAGTTTATTCATCTATTAGATTTTAATCTAAATCTTTACTCGTACTCTGACTTAATATATACGTAATTTATATCATACACACACATATCGCATATATACGTGATAGATAACGTAAACAATAGTTTTGAATTAAATACATTTAGCCAAAAATAAATGGATAATATTGTCATGCTGTTAGATGAATGAGAATTATCGCGGAAAGTATTTTAATTCAATATTGTATCTTTCTTTCTCACCTAACTTGATAGTGTGTCGCGATTTTCTGTCGATGACTATAATCGCTGCCGTCCGTTCCCAGAGCCTGGGAAAGCGTAACTTTCGAAGCCATAATCGGTAAGATTTGTGTGGCAATCACTTGAAATGAAAGATCCGAGAAACAAAAATCCAAAGCAATTTATGGCTTGGCGGAGGTTCATCAGTGAGTATTTTTAACTACTTTTAAACTTTGCGCAGCCAGATCGAAAAGCTAGCGGAATGGTCTCGATGTTTGGTTAAACCAGGTTAGACCTCGTCAGGCCCCGCCATAGACTTTTTCTTCTTTGCCCTTTGGATTACCGTCCCTTCAGGGACAAAGTTGACAAAGTACCACGCTTTCTGAGTTTTGAGTCTGCAGCAGTCTGCAGCTTCTTCTTCTTCTTTACTCTGTTTGGCTTTCTGTCCCTGAAGGGACACAGTATCACGCTTTCGAACCAGTCAAACAAAACCCAAGGGTTGACTATGTCCTTATCCTTAGCAGTCCGCAGCTATTGGACTACTGCCAGTAGTGCCCTAGTGCCAGTTAAAGACCTATAATCAAATGGTTTGTTCGCGTCGCCATGCTCCGACATGCTCCTATTCACCCCAAACGCACTCCAATACGTTGATTCCGATGACGCCAACCTATTAGAATGCGTTGGAGTGAGTAGGAGCATGTCGGAGCATGGCGACGCGAACAAACCAAAAGATTCGCCAATGGCGAACACAATTTTGATTGGTCACTTGAGTCACATGGTTTATCCGCCATTGCGTATCCACACTGGGCGAGGAAGAGAGGAGAATGCTCTGTGTTGAGCAGTATAGATTAAAGGAATATGTGTCAGAAATTATAAGGTAATTCAATCTCTGCACTCTCGAGGGTCACTATATTTTGACGATACACTCAGGAAGAACAAGAAAAATTAAATTTGCATCTGTTATATGGCTGCGTACAACTTGGAGCAGGCTCGCATTGTTTACTATCTGTACTACCACTGTACTACTCCAGACCCAGCCCCAGATCACAACCCCCGGCCCCAGCCCCCATCCAGTCTCCGTATGGGTACAAGATGGTGGATAGCAGTCATGGTGGGGGGCCATTGGCGCATCTTTGATTATAGGTCTTTAGTGCCAGTCTGCCAACTACTGCAGTTTCTCTTGCCGCCATAAACCAACTATAGGCCGGTATTCATAGTCGGATCTTATATTTAAGATCTTAAGTACTGTCTTAAGATGCCATCAACCAATCACAGAGCCGTATTAGCATCTTAAGACATTGCTTGAGACGATCTTGAAATAAGATTTGACTATGAATACCGGCCATAGACCGAGCATTTAAGCCGTTAGGCTCTGCTTACGGCGAGGGGAGCTGTGATTTGCGGGGAGAAGAACACTCGTGCCAGCTTGGTTTATTTCGTACATAGACCGTTTCAGGAGTGGGGGTATAGGCACACGTAGAAAAAAGAACGGACGTAGACGTTGAAAAGATGTATTTCCTTCTTTCTCATACGCGGACGCATGTGAGAGAGAAGGAAACACATCTTAAGCTTTCGGCCTTTGAGTATATATACATGGAGGAGGAATGCTAGCACTGAAAGTGTGTCCAAGATCTGTGCGAGAGAGAAAAGTATATCATGATACTTGCTCTCTCTGCGCATGCGTCAAATGCTATCTACTAGTTACACCGAGCACTTGGTACGCGTATCAAGTAGTGAATTTAAGCTGATCAGCCAATGATTAAACACATTCACTAGTTATTTACTATTTGATACGCGTACCAAGTGCTCGGTGTAAACTAGAGCATAGGCCGGTATTCATAGTCAAATCTTATTTCAAGATCGTCTCAAGCAATGTCTTAAGATGCTAATACGACTCTGTGATTGGCTGATGGCATCTTAAGACAGTACTTAAGATGATCTTAAATATAAGATCCGACTATGAATACCGGCCATAGACCGATCTTAAGCTCAAGCATTGTCTTAAGTCTAGCTTCGAGCCGACTTGAGACTTACTTAACCAATGAAATAACAGCATTGACGTCTCAAGATCGTGCTTAAGCTGGAACTTGAATAAGATTCGACTATGAATTCCGGCCTATGTCATTTTGTGTGTGATAGCCCTAAGCATCTTAAGTATATCAATATGGCGACTTTATATTGGGAACTGATACACACAAAATAACAAAAGATGCCTTTCACTTTGACGCTTGACGCTCATTTTCAGCGTCAAAAGATATCACGGGACTAAAGGTTGCGGTCCACTTGACGCTACAAATGCTTCGAAGCGTTTGATTGACCAATCGAAACAAAGATTTTTACGAATTGACCAATCAAAGAATGCTTTGAAACGTTTGTAGCGTTAAGTGGACCGTAGCCTAAAAATGACGAATGGGTATTTTTATTTTTAGTCATGTGATGTCTTTTGACGCTGAAAATGAGCGTCAAGCGTCAGCATGAAAAGGCACCTTTATGCAGTTTATGTCATTTTGTGTGCGATAGTCCTTATGCTATACATCATATGCAGGTTATGCTATTTCGTGTGTGATGGCCCTTACAGTTCACGTTAATTATACTATAGGTTTTCAATATTGGCAGTGTATATCGGAATCGGAACTCACTGAAACGCAGCTTTTAAAGTGAAATATTCAACTGGATTCAACTATGCCAGAAGAAAATTTAACCAAACGTTACATCATGTGTTGCTACTGTTTACAGTTTACTGTAACAATGTAACTGTGATATAATTACAAATTTTTGTTTTATCAAGATCTAGTATTTGTCATGGAAAGCAAAAGTAGCAACAATTTTATTAGTTACGTTGGTTTGGAGGAACACGAACTACAGGTAACTGCCGATTGCATTCAACTACGTGCCACGTAAACGTTTTCGTTTTTTAATTAGCTTCCAAGTTGATATGCCTTTACTCGCGCGCGCGCGCACACACACACACGCGCATTTGCTCTCTCTCTCTCTCTCTCTCTCTCTCTCTCTCTCTTTAAAGATACTTTAAAGACCTAACCTCCTTGTAGACTTTCAGTTCTAGTCGACGAGATTCGTTGGTTGAAAATAGCATAAGATTACTGCCAGGAGAAGTTCTTATCGCCGAAGCGCAAAATGTTCTGATGTTTTCACCCGTTAGCGACTTAAAACAAGGCATATCTGGGATTTTGTCAGTGACCAATTTCAAGCTTACCTTTGTCACCAGTGATTCAAACGGGGAGGTATATAGTTTTACCATTATCGGTTTGATGAAAAACATGAAAACGTAAAATGTTAACATTAGAAGTTAGATTATGAGTGCTTTCCAGCTATAAAACATTGTCATCACTGTGTGACACAGTGAGCTAGTTTACACCGTGCGATCTGATCTATGTCTTGACCTATATCCCGACCTTAGGTAGGCTAGTAACAAATTGTTTACATCATGTAAAACTATACATAAGTTTGGATTAATGTAGGTAAGTTATGTGGACGCTATAAAGCAGATCCATATATTAGTATTTGCAGGTACACTTACCACTTTATAGTACACCTCCATTTACATGCGTTACGTTGTATGGCCCAAGATGGGTTAGAGATCGTGAAAAAATGGCCTGACCCAAACAAGTTTGCGAGTGTTTACATCGTTGTGACCTATTGTGTTTGGGTTGAATATAGTGTATAGGTCGTGGATTAAATGTATGGTGTAAACTAGGTCACTGTTGCACAATGTTGAGCTGGAACGCTGTTTAACTTTATTTTACTGCCAAAGAGCAGAGCAGTAATTACCAAAAGATTTGTGATGTAAGTTAATATAAAAAAAATTTTTTTATAAATTGAGCATTTTTTAATAAGTCTTACTAAATAAGAGATACAGTGCTTTACAATGAATTATTTTATTTGTTTAATATTTAGTTAATAATGAAAGCTGATATAATATATGCATTGCAGTGTTTGCAAATAAATCCTTCCACTGCTGTAATTGGAAAATTATATAATTATTAATTAATAATTTTATGTAAATTTTTAATTGTAATAGACTGTAATATTTAAGATTAATAGTTAACACAGTTGACGTGTGTAAAAGATAGTAATAATTAATAGTAAATTTATCAATATTGATTATTATATCATAAACATTTGGAGTTGTAATAAATAATTAAAGCATGCATTAAATATTTTCCATTATCTAGAAACCAATCTTTAATAAAATCGTGTTATTTATCTTTTTAATTTGTTTTTTATTAACAAAAAGATTTTATAAAAATACTTTGGAATTATAATCACTTGATAATTATATTTTTCAGAAATATTTAATGCAAATAATCTAACCGTTTAATTAAAATTTTCTACTATTATATATATTTTTATCTACAAAAAAATAAGTGATACCAAATGTAAAAATTTAAGAATGTTGGTATTCTTGGAGTGACGACACAGTCGAACTTAGCTTTTTAGCTGCGTACGATTGTGTCGACTTGTGTTGTAGTTGGAAAGCACTAGTTTGTACACTGTGTTACATAGTGTCGTATATATATATATATATATATATATATATATATATATATATATAGGGTCGGTGTGTGTGTGTGTGTGTGTGTGTGTGTGTGTGTGTGTGTGTGTGTGTGTGTGTGTGTGTGTGTGTGTGTGTGTGTGTGTGTGTGTGTGTGTGGTGTGTGTGTGTGTGTGTGTGTGTGTGTGTGTGTGTGGTGTTGACATGATCCAAGACTTTGTGTTACATAAAGGATTGTAAAACAAGGAGATATCCTTATCGTTGAATTGTTCTCGCCAGTCCCAAACGCTACGAAGAACGAGAGGAGTGTTGGGATCCTGAAAAATTCAAAACTCAACCTAAGGCTATCGCAACTGCGACTTGTTATTCGCGGTAGTGAAAAATTTCGATTAAGATTCATCATACCAAAGCTGCCACTGCGCGATCTCTCTCACAGTTGAAGATAAAGGTATCGAAGATGGAAACATGCGCCGCGTCCCATAGCGTGGTCAAATATGTTTCCGTAAATTCAAAATCCGTTGGATATTGGTGACATAATTGCCAAACACAATCGAGGTATAAGAGAAACAATGGAGACTATACAAATGCAATAAAAAATTAATTGAATAATTGCCGTTAATTTGGAAGACAAGTTCAGCCTTGCAATGCTATGCGTACCTTTTCCGAATTAGCTTTCACTATATGACCTAATCTATCGCAAAACGGGTGGCCACCCGCGACCCATTCTTTTTGTAATAACGATTGAAAACCTGCGATAGTACGAAAATGATGATCCAGCAACAGTTGCGCTAAACTCGATATAACGCAGCACAAGTCTCTAGCGGCACCTTCTAAAACGAAGCGATTCTGAATTATAACACATAAGTCGATCTGGCAAAAATCAAACAAATATTTTAACAAGCTACCGAAACTATTCGTTATCAAAACTTTCCGTTTCACACGTCCCATAAAAATGTAAGGAATTTTTGTCATTACGCGTAAAAACTGCATTCGTCACACAAATACCATATCTTGACATTTACCTTGTAAGATGACAGAAATTCCTAAATTAAGACGGTCACAGACTTCGACTGTCTTTTGTAGGCAATACGATATGTACTTGAGCCACTTTGTATTTTCTAACAAAGAATAAAAATTATTATCCTGAATCCAAATTGTTCTGATGTTTTCTGAAATAAATATATACACACACACAATTAAACATTTATAAGTTGCAAATTTGGTCAGTTAATATACAACATAAATAGATAATAAAACATTTACCTGGAGTGCATAAGCTAATAAATTTGGCAAAACTTGCTGCTATTAACTTAACATTAATTTCTTTATTTAATTCGATAACAACGGGTGGTATTTTTTGAGGATGGCTTTTACGAACATTTTCAAACATAATATTCTCCTGCATTCTCTCTGTAATCGTTGGTAATAATTCTGACATTTTTACTAATGCCGCACCATGCACATTTGTCCAAGACCATACTAGCGGTCTATTACCTTGAAAATGTCTAGCTGCATCTGTCAATTGACTATCAGTCACAGACGCAGGTACCACTACATATTGGGATAAACTGCAAACAGATATGCCAAATAAGGTCAATTTCTTTCAATTTTTTTCAAACACTTTTTTTCTAGTTACGTTTATGTTACGTTCGACGAGAGTTACCTAGGGCAAAGTTGAAATTTGGCATTAACCATTGATAATCTCCAACCTTTTCTTGTTTCGTCATTACATAATGTTCTTTTCAATTCGTTCTGCCAGTCCGAAATATCTCGAAATAGTCGTACATTTTTGTCAAGACTACTGTAATAAGCCTCTCTGCAACCAGACATGCAAAGATTGATTTACAACTATGAATATACTAATATGCATATAATAATATCATGGGAGTTACAGGAAATATAATTGTAAAATGTTTAATTTTAACGCAGGGTTTCATTTAGATTCGCTAGATTTACGATACTAACTTGTAATCGTAAGCAAACAACAGTTGGTGCCTGCTAGGAAAAGCGTGATGTAGCAACGCAGTCAGAAGATTCTTACCATGTCCAAGAGGTGAAAATTTGAAAGAAAACGACCATGTTCTTAAATTCTGTAATTTATAATGCAATATATAATTTTTTCATTGCAATCACTAGTTATTTATATACAACAAAGTCCAGATATGAGAGAGAGCGCGAGAGAGATAGAGAGAGCGCAGGATAAGGATAGAGAGAGAGGAGATAGAAAATGAAGAGAGCGATTTATATCTAGTAGAGAGAGAGAGAGAGAGAGAGAGAGAGAGAGATAAGAGAGAGGAGAGAGCCTCTATCATCGCGAGAGAACGATCTATCGCTCGCTATGCTTAGATAGCGCGCGACCTCTCTCCTCTCTCGATCTCTCTAGCTCTCTTAATCTCTCTCTCTAGTAGGAGAGTCGTGCTCA
>NC_050467.1:1432549-1519082 GCF_013373865.1 Monomorium pharaonis
TCTATTGTATCACGTGATACAATAATTGCGAACGGTGACAGAAGGATAAATCTGAATAATTTTGTCAAGTGTCCTAATTAATTTGCAATGCGAAACAGAAATAATTCCTACAGCCACTTAAACGTCTTAGAAATATGTGGAAAAAAATTCTGAAAAAATCAAAGCTACACGAAAACTCTTGTCTCAAAGTTTAACAACTGCTATTTATTTATTTATTATTTTACTTGTTTTGTTTGATTTAATTATTAAATTTAGAAATTTTATTTCCGAAAGATAAAAATTCATATAAGAAAATTCTAAGATTCTCAGATTCCTAATTTTGACTTTAAAGATCCGAAGATTTGAAGCAAATTGCGTTGCTAATGGGAAATAATAGAATCTTTAATTCAATATAACATGCATCGAAGTTAGCCCTTTGAATGAAAAGAGCCAGATAGATTTTAGATATCTACGTACAATTATCCCCGAAATAGATTCTGATTGTGTTCGTAGTTTCATAGTTTCCGGCCTCGCTCGTTCGTGAAGTTCGAAATAGATATTCACGCTATTTGCACACCACGTAACGATTAGTTTCCTATTAAGATAAGATTGTACAGTTGTTTGACTGTTGTGTTAGTTCTGCATAGATAAAGCGTCGCTATTTTCACGGATGTCTGTTTCCCAATCGGTCGCGATAGGAGGAGGCATGACACAGAAAAGTTACGTACACTGAAAATATTTTTTTAGAATTAGATAAAATATTTGCACAGATCTTGATTGGCGTGGCTGTGTTTTTGGTTGTACAAAGTAAATGTATTCTTGAGAAAAAATTGAAGAATGAAACACACGATTTCGTTGAGGTTGACACAATCAGTTTTTGATTGCAATTACTAGACATTTAATCGATTATATATTTCAATTAAATTATTGTCTAGTGTTCCGACAACAAAAAAAATTTTTTTTAGCGAAGTAAACATATTTAACACTGCGCGTATCTTTAGAACACGTAACGTGAACCATGTCGTTAATTATATGACAGCTGCTGTAAATATAGTCTGATGAAACGAAATCCATTCCATTTTAATAAGCGGGTACTTTAGGAATTGAAAGAAATGAAAAAATATTGACAAAGCTGTAACAGAAAACCTTATGGTCAATAGCGTCAATATTGTCAGTATTTGTTAGTACTGGCAGTATTATTGACAATATTTCAACAATGTACATTAAGTAAACCGGTAAACGTGAACAGTAATAATAATAAAGACGCTAAATATTATGCAACTTAAAAATCCGGGACATTGACTCGAACTTGTGTTCCATCCCTTATGAATTCATATATGACGTTCTCATATATGACATCCCTTTATTTATATTACATTTTATATAAACCTTACATGGTCAATAATACTTTTAAAAAGTACTGACAACACTATTGATCATGTGCAATTATAATATTAATGGGTTGAATGTATAAACGATGATTCGGATTTCTTGATTCTCATTAGTATCTCTATATATTACTTATATATAACATACTATATATAATATATAACAATATTAATACATCATTAACTACACCCTACAATGGATTAATAACGTCAGAAGCACTTGTTGATACTGATACAGTGATCACTGAGCGTGTAGGGTCACAATTGGAGACGCTCGAAAATAAAATAGTCCACGGGGCCGGGAGAAATTCTACGGGGTTAAAGAATCAATTCTCTTAATCGATTACGGGGGAGGAGGGCGAGAGACGAGTGGCGAGCGGAGGGCAAGGGGACGATTCGACGAGCGAGGATAGAGGAGAGCGTGCTTCTTCGTCGCATAGTAAGAGAGGCGATCCGAGAGAGCGATCGCGAGCGAATCGCCCGCGCTGCCTTTGGTCGACGTTGGCCTTTAGTGCGACTCGCGTATCCGACACGCGTGCACGCACGCGATCGTCCACGTTATCTTCCGCATCGCGCCGAGGAGATATACACCAACGGCGCTCCCTCCCGTACGCTTGCTTACCAAACGCCCTCGCGAAAACCGGAGAGGTCAGCGAGATCGATCGATTATATCCGCGAGAGCCGGAGAACCAGTTCGGAGCCGAGATGAAAATCGGTAGAGTACGTCTTTAGACTCTCGCGTTCCTCGCCTCTTTAAACTTGCGGATATTGCCGTGAGTTCCTTACGGTCGAACCGTTAATTGCTGTAGATCGTGCATGCCAGTTAAGCTCGCCCGCGGCGGAGATTTTCCATCGCCGAAAAACCGCGTGTCTGATCGCCGGGCCGATATGTGTGTCGCGTGATACGCGTGAATTCCGATTATCCCGCGTGACTTTTGGAAAATCTATTTCGGTCGATGGCACCCCTCGGTGCGGCGCGTGTAGTAGTCGCTCACGCGATTCGCCACGACGAAGGAGTCCGACGATAGGACGCTAAAGGGAATATCAGGATGGAGGCTTCCATGAGCGCTCTGCAGGACGCACGTAAGATGCAGAACTTCATTTTTACTTGTACAACATCCTTTTCCCCGTTCTTTCTCTTTTCTTTACTTAAAGATCGACTTTGGTCATTCATTGCGCATTAATGTTACCTCGAATATCGCGGAGGTGAATTCTCTCGCTTCTAAAGAGGCTACATCTAATTCTTGAGGGAAAATGGAATTTAAACTCCCGAGGGGCACTCATTTTACAGCGCAGCTGTTGGAATTATTTTGTTTCCACGAAATGCGCAAATGCTACGTTGTTTAAAGCGCTAGCGAGATCAGTCGTGATGGCGAGGAGAAAATAACGTAGAATGCACAGTTTGAGTTTTTTTTTTTTTAATTTAATTGCAATAAATTGGTGCAAAATACATGCCTTTCGAAAAATAAAAACAAACTGATAGAAAGTGATTAAAAAACGTCAAATATAAAGATGTAAAATGTATATTTTTCAGTGCGGAGATAAATAATAATAATAATAATTCTAATGTGGCATTTTCTCCTTCTCCTTCCTCCCTCGCGTCCCGGACGATCCTCGTTTCTCCTTATCGTCCTTATCGCGGCGTTCCTCTGTCCTATGTCCCATCCACTTCTCTGATCTGTTTCCGGTGCTGTACGGATGCTGGACGACCGCACGCCGGGCGACTCCGACGACGACGATGACAATTGTGACGACGTCACCGGCGTCACGGTCACCTCGGCCACTACAACAGCGGTGAGTGTCTGTGTCTCTTTTTCTCTTTGATAAGGCTAGTCGCATTCCGATCGTTGGAACATTGAAGTCGACTTCGTGTCCGCAATATTAATATCGCGTCGTCTGAATTCAGCGTTCGCACGAATTGCTTGTCGAAAGCGGCTTTTTGCGTTGACTTTTTTTCCAGGGAATTTCCCCGCACTTTGCCTTATTAATGATAAGGCATGAAATCGATAATTGAACCTATCGAAATGTTGGTTGCCACCGCCTTTTCGCGGCGTTGATTGGTTCTGTTGGGTCGCTAAAATATTTGACTAATTTATTTACCACTCTGTATATGTGTATATAATAAAATTCTTGTTTAGTTAATGATTTAAATTATTTCGAGATGAACTTCAAAGGTTGCATCTCTCTGTGTAAATGTGACTTCTTCTTTGAATTTCTCAGATCTTCTATTCAACATTGCACGATATTTTCGCCTTTACGTATTCTATTCTGTGAAGCAACGTCAATTATAATTTGTACACTGAAAAGAAAAAGTAATATATTCAATAAAATATGTTATTGCGGGCTGCCAACTACAGATATACTCAATACAATAATATACGCTATTGCAGTATCAACATTGTACTTGCATTAATAACAAATATTATTGTATTGAGTATTTTATGTAGTTGGCAGCCCGTAACCACATATGTTATTGGCTATATTACATTTTTTTCTGTGTATAGATTCTATTTCTCTGCCATTCACTTAGTAAAGTTATTTTTATTTTCACGTTTCCGTTTCTAAGCCTGCGATTACAATGCCAACTACCCGTTCTTGAAGCTAGATAGCTTGAAGATAATAAATTGCCGTAAATTACATTCGACAAATTTATATTCAATAAATAATTTTAATTGCAAGCTAAATAATTTGCCCCACGATTAATTGCATTTATGAGCTTGAAACGATACGATTTCAATTAATGTTGGACGATGTAATATTATGTATATTCTTAATTTATCCTTTCTTCGTGCAGCTCTGATTTCACCGATACCCAAACCGCAGAACTCCGAGCACAACATACAAACCGTTCCGGCTTCAAACCACATCGTGCCGATTTTAAGTCGCGAATAGATAGATAAGAACCCTTCCAGTCCCGCGGCGAATTTTTTTCGGCCAATCCCATTTAGTTATCGTTATCGTTAACGCGCAATTAAAAGGCAATCGAGTGAAGAAAATCGCGCTCGCTCCTACAGTCGTGCAATTCCTTGTATTCCGTACACACGGGACTTATTAGCGTGTCGATAATTCGTAATCGTGAAAGTGAAACCTTTCCGCGTTGCAATTTGACAATCGTAAGCCGATCGGATAAATCGCAAGTCGACACGATGTCGGCGCCGAGACGCCGCTTGAATCCGGCCGTTCTCGCCAGATACAATTGCCAGAAGAATCAGCTGCCTCAACAGGTAGCCGTATATACATTCCATTCGCATCATGTAACGATAGTACCTTTCCCAAATGTGTGACCAGGCTCTTGTATCTCGTTAGAATAACGTCGCGCGAAATCTCCAGTCTTTCAGAACTTCGGCAACTGAGCAACGAAATTAAAATGATAAGATTGCATGCATGCAACATATTGACCGGTTATGTGTGCTCAGGTGCTAGAATTAACAGAAAACAAATGTGGGGTTAGCTTCTCAGAGTGACTCGAATAATATCTGCACGGATCGATAAAAAATGTAATATGTAAATGTAAATGTAAAAAAATTATAAATCTTTACGCCGTTAATACCGTCGTAACTTTAATTAATATACGAGTTAGCGTTGGATGCGCGACTCGAAGGGAAATTGGCGAAGAAACTATATACATCTTGAAGAAGCTGGGGTTTCCATCCCAACATTGTGGGTCGGAACCGACTCACGACGCATTGTCGCGAGCTGCATTCCGTTCGGGACGTTCTTTTATTCTCGTTTCGTTCTCTCGTACGTGCACTAACGCACTCACGCACGCACGCACGCACGCACGCACGCAGGCACGCGCGCGGACTTGACAGTTCGGTGCTCCTATTAACTCCAATGTCCAATTAAGGCCGCAAAACGAATGCGACTGCCGCACTACTTCCTAGTTGGACGCGCTCGAATAACAAGTACTTACTGCGTCGAGGCGAAGACAATCGCGATATCGCGAGAGCGTTGACACCGCGAAATCGAGAGAACGCCGCCGCCGAGAGTTCGCGTGCTCGAATCACTTGAGACTGATTTTGCCGCGTTTCAAAATATCCGTCGTCGTTGTCCTGGGTGACAAGCACGATCGCGTTCTTACGTGGCACGTTGACACGTAGGACCTTTAATCGTTTGATAAAATCGTATCTATCATCCTGTAATCTTCCCTATAATCTTGCGTACAGTTTCTAATCGCGAACAGCACGGAATTACAGTGGACGGAGCTGCTGCCGCGCTATTTTCGAAATTACGTTGGACTAATAGATATTAAATTTTATTGTCAACTTAGATTCTGCAACTAATTAATTAATATTTATCTAAATCCATTGAAAAATTTGCTTCGCGTCTCTGGAACATAATTTTCTTTCTGCTGTTGCTCCTGTGATTATTGAAGCAAATGTCCCAGGAAATTTATTATTATTATGGCTTTTTTATAAAATGTAATTATTATAAAAATATAATAATCTTGGTTATTTATAAAACAAGGAATAATCTTTCTACTTTCTGGAGGTAGACTAAAGCTTATAAATCTATCTAGCAAATTTAAATTTGTGTGTATTCTTATTTTATGTAAGATGAATAATTGAATTCTATAATTAATTGCATTTATAAACTCGTTAAATGAATATTAACAAATATGTTTTCTGCAATTTTTCGGTAATAATTGCATATAATATGCAACAACAACTCTGGCAATATATCTTGCAAGAATTTAATAACTAAATCTAAGAAAATTAAACAATCAATATAATCATATCTGATATACATTCAGATTTAATTAATACTCGTCAATACTCTGTTCACTGAAAATCATAAATTCATATTTCAATAGAATCAGAAGAGCGTCCCCAGCGAGAAACGATAATGAATTCGACACCAATTCGACGTCGAATCAACATCGAAATGATGATTTCGACGTCGAATCGATGTCGATTCGATGTACTATTTCTCGCTGGGTCTGCCACTGTCAAAGTAGCCGAGCGAAAATATTTCCGATCGACGACGTAGGGGAGAAAATTAATCTCCAAAGTAGCGTTTACACAAGAGTCGCGACGAAAGGAAAAGTGACCCCCCTCCCTCCCTCGTTCAAAGCCCCTGCGCGAAGGGTTGAAGGGTATTAGCAGGGGGGAGGAGGGCAGTGGCGCTGCAGTATCGACGCTCGATACCACTTCGGCTTCGCTGTCGCGCCGTGGCGAACGTCCCGGATTGGTCCGCGCGGCCGCTCGGTGGCGTTCGCGTCGCCACCACTGACCGCCGTGATTGGCTCTCGTGGTGAGTGTTTCTCCTCTTGCTCGCTCGCTCGCTTTCTTTATCTCTCTCATTCGCTCGCGTCGCCCCCTCGCGCTGCGTCAGGCGTGGTCGTCGTCGCAGTTCATCCGAGTCGGGCGCGGCGATCGTCTCGCGCGTCTGTGTCGTGGCTGGTCTCTCGAGAACGCGGTGAACTGTGAACCGTGCGTGGCGTCTCGCTCTGTGCGCGGTGGACGCAGGTATCGGTGCGGTGCGTCTCTCTTTATTATCTCTCTCTTTCTTTCTCTCTTTTCGCCCCGCGCCCCGTGAAATGAGAGTGAAAACGCGGCCGCGCTCGGCCGGCTCGTGAATCATCGACAACGCCGGCTTCTCCGAGTCTCCGGAGGGGCCTCGACACGGTGCGACGCGTCCTCCCGTTTTCTTTCTCTCTCTCTCTCTCTCTCGCACGCGCGCGAGGCCTACTCCCCTTCTCTCCGTTTCTCTCACCTATAGAGAACAACCCTCGTATCCCGCGCGCGCATCACCGCCTACGCAGTGAGCGTCGTCGGGCCACTGGTGCGGTGGAGGGACGGTTGTTACAGCGTGCCGCGATATTAGGACGAATTCACCGGAGCGGCGTCGAGATGCATGTGCGTGCCGACGCTCGACGGTGGTGGTGATGGTAGTGCTCTCGGAGGTGGCCGCGAATGGCGAGGCGCACTCCCTCAATGACGACGCTACCGGTCAGCGAGGAGAGAGAGTTCGTCGCTCCGCGCCGGTGAAACCGGTATTATTTTCGGCGGGGCCTCCGAAAGAGTGACCTCTATGTTTTATTCGCGACAATGGAAACGCGACGATCGCCCCCGGGGTGTCCGGAGCCCTCCGCGTAGTCATCCACGCGCCGAGAGTTGCATCTCCGACGAGGTGCAACCGGTTCGCGTCCCCAAAAGGACGCCGTTCTGTCACGCGAGAACCCGAATGGAGTTATGCTCATTCACGCACCGAACAATTCTCCAATTAATCGCCTACCGCGATCAGAAGGATTTGATTAACTTCATTTTCATCAATGTAGAGATTAACTCACACTCTTCATCTTTCTCTATCTAATTCTTCGGTAGAACTTGAAAAGGATGAAAAGAAACTCCTCTAAATTACAATCAGTGAAAGATACACTGATCTCACAGTGGTATACTTATAATTTGTCAATTAGCGAAATAAATACACCGGTCTTTCAGTGATTATACACTAATTTTGAAGTAAGAAGTGAAAATACACCGGTTGCAATTTAGAGAGAAAGGTAAATCAGGAATACATATGAATAATTCCAATATCAGCTGACGTGTATGATAATTCATTGTCTCGGTGGACACTTTAATCTCCAGCCTATACGAAGTGAGAAGATAGAAGTTAATCTACATTGATGTAGAAGTGCTGATATTTTGAAGATACCAGCTCCCGATCGTCGCCGGTCTCGCCGGAACAGCCCTTCCGCTCTCTCGCCCGATCGAGCGGAGACGAGCGGACGAAAAACTCGCGGCGCGTTTACGCGTTACATTTTTTTTTCCTGTTCTCTTTTCTTTTTACTCCGTTGCATTCCCGATATCGGAGTCATGCACTTGAGCGCAGTCGGCCGCTGGCAGTGAGTCAACGCGCCGAGGCGCTCATGCGTAAACAACTCGTAACGTTGTATATCGGATGTCTACAAACGAAACTCGCGTTCAATCTCCCCCGCCCCCTCCTCTCCCTCCGACATTCGAGCCAGAGGAACGATCGTATTCTGTGTGCTTATAAAATACAGGAATGAGTTTCGTAATTACAGCAGTAAAAGAAGTCAAGGGAAATGTGTTCCCGACTGCAATAGTTTTCCGTAAATCGTGCATACCGTATTGCTCAATTTTTCTTTGTAGCTATTTATGAGTTTTATTAGCTCTTTTAGCTCTTTCCAAATTTATTCGCGCGTAAATCCGGATACATTCTCTTTAAATCTCGTTGAATCGCGGTGCTTTACTTTATATAACTGAACATCGGTAATTATTCACTTTCAGTGATTTCGACTAAGAAAGGGAAACTCTCGCTGACCAGAATCAGTGTACTTTCATCATTGAAAAGCAGCGCATGCATCACTGATTGATGTAGCTACAAGTACAGCATTGAAATCAGACTGTCATTCAGTGAATAATACACAGATTCCGATTTAAAGAGAGAGAGAGAGAGAGAGAGAGCAGAATTCAAGATTTAATTCATCCCTGATAATTGCCATAATTGACATAATTACAAAGCTCTCGATAAATTAAAGGTCAAATTTTCCGAAACGTCGTAGACTATGAAACGTTTCAGGGTGCAGGATACCGTTGCACTTCCACTTTCCCAAAAGAGAGCTCGCGAGTATCGATTCTACAGTTCTCACGTTTAATTTCGTTTTTTCCCCCTGTTTCGTTTGTCGATAGATCTCGAGAAAAGTGCCGCGAGTCGCTTCTTCACGCGATACCGTCTTTCGTCGTCGTCGTCAACGTCTGGTTATCCTTGCGACGTGTAAGACGAGCCGGATGGTTCTCGTCCTCTCGTGGAGCACCACTCTGGCAGCGATAAACAAAACCATCGTACCATCGCGCGCGTATCGGCTTTCAACACGTTTCACCGGTGCGGCGCCCCCGATCGAGAGGCTTCTTTTTTTTTCCTTCCCCTCCGCGGCGACTTTGCCAAGCGCGAATTGTCAAACGTACATGTACGTGTAGAAAATACGAAGGTACCACCGAAAATGTTGGGAAACGTCATGAATTTTTGCGGAAGATTTGTCAGAACAAAATTGTCGTCTTTATTAAATTTATTTATTATTTTATTATATTACCAATTAAAAACACGCATTAATCGGTAATATTAATATCTCATATCACATATTTTGTAGGGTCTGTATTTATCGTTTTATTTACGCGTGATAAGTTTAAAGGTAAGAGGAAAGTGGTGTCCGCTTGATTGCACCGGCAAATTGGTCCTTTCGTTATCGGATATAAATGCGTTATCGCGCACGTGAGGCTCACTTTAATGAGCGAATACTGCTGAACGAGTATCGAATAAAGTTTCATGGGGTTTGAATCAGTCATTGCGCTTCGGCCGCCCCGAGATGCACGGTCGATTTACAGTTACTCGCGTTTTTTGCATATCGGCTCCGATCTTCGCTGCGCTCCGCCGATTATTTTTCGCGGTCTCTGTTTTCATAGAACTGTACACACCGGTAATATAATCGCGAACGGTAACGTATCGGGTGGTGTTTAGAAATTCGTGTTATTTTTATTCATTTTGTATTCTTGAATATATAAAATGTGAAGTTTAATTTTTCTGTTATCTTGTGTTTCTTCAGATAAAACATTTTTTCTGTTTTTCATATAAAATACGAAGGAGAAATCGTTAAGCGTATCGCTGCCCGGAAAAAGTATTGAGATTTTATATAGAGTCGTATAAAAGTTGCGGTTTATAAATTTTATAGCTTAAACAATTTATTAATACGATAAAGAAGTGACAGAAAAGGATCTTTCCATTTCGCCGAATTGCAAGAATTTCACTCTTACGAAACCGAGGCCCGGTAGCTCTATAACTTCAACACTAAAATCTTTCTCTTACGCAATAATACATGTATCATTATCCCTTTCGCGTACACGCGTCTTACGCTACAAATTAAGTGATAAAATAAAATCAATTTTACATGATAAACGCGTTCGCTCCGAGGTCGTCGCCGTGGACACTTGTTATCGGATCGCAATAATCTTTTTTTCTTCTACACCACGCAACAGGAGAATACGTGACTCTGGTGCGTCGAATGGAAGGCGCAGTCATATGCACATGTGAAACGTGAGCGGACTCTTGTAAGCATCTCTCGGTTTTCGGTTTAAAGGATTAAATCCCCTGTCGAGTCCCCGCGGCGATCTCCTGCGGGAGAAGGAAAGAGAGAGCGAGAAAAAGAGAGAGAAAGAAAGAGTAGCCGTCCCTCGTGGTGAGAGCATGTCGACGACGGAGAATCAGCAGCAGAACGGTACCGCGGGCGGCGCGCAGAGCAACGGCATCAAGACCCTATCGTCATCGTCCTCGTCCTCGTCGTCCGCGGCGTCGTCCACGACGTCGGGCGTCTCGCCGTCGTCCGCCGGCCGCGTCGGCCTACCCAACAACAGCAATTCGTCCTTCCTCTACAGCAGCAGCACGATGCTGAGCCGGGAGAAGACGCGGCAGGTGCCGCCGCCGACCCTGCCCAAGTACACGTCGAGCTTCAACGCCGGGTCGAACGGCGGCGGCACGGCCGAACGGCTCACCAGGGACCGCGAGGCCGGCGGCAGTTACAGGCTCGCCAGCCTGGACAGACTCGCCCTGAGACAGAGGATACTGGACGGCGAAAAGGCGAACGGCGAGCCCATCTCGGTAAGCGAGAGTCTCGGACGCGCTAACTCTCCTCATAGGCGCCGGAGGTTTCCGACTTGGCCCTTATCTCTTCTGCTTTCTTTCTTTTTTTTTTTTCTTCTTCCAGCGGATCTACACGTGTCATGTCGGATAAATATAGGTTTGTTCCTCCTTTAGGTTCTAGAACTGAACTTCTCGTATGGTTTAGCTTTCCTCTGATTCTCTCCAACGTGAGGCCTGAAGAAGTCCAAGTCCTTGGAAAAGAACGAGTCTTATAGCTCTCGGTGCGATTTTGAATTTTACACTTGAAATTCAAAGACAGGTTCTGTGCACTTTGTTCCGACTCACTGGCTAGTAGTATCCAGGCGCGAGCCAAGTCGTTTCTGTTTTAAAATAGTCGGGAAGTCTCTGGGAAGTCACTCTCGAAAGTTTTGATAAATATTCATTGAGAGACGCTATAGTTTTATTCCTGAAAACAAAGAAAGGAAGTAGATACTTAACGAGCATTATCCTAGCTTATGCTTAAAGGATGTTCAGTATTAACTACTGTCGTATAAAAGTTTTCAAGAGAACTGGCGGAAATTTTCAAAGAAAAATACTGGCGGAAAATTTCGGCCAATTTTACCGAAACTTTCCCCGCAAATTGGCATTATCGTACAGAATTCTACATTATTCACTGCGACGAATTATAATTTTCTATGATACAGCAACAGTTAGCCTCGTTTTCTCCAAATATCTCTAGATAATATCGATTTGAGAAACACTGTCGTGTAACGCTCGCGATAAAGGAGGCAAACCTCCCTCGCGATGCTTTTCGGACCGAAGGGTAGTTTGGGTTCGGGGGGTGCCGTATCGAGGGTCTCACCCCCGATCCACTGGTACGCAGTAATTCGTGAGTCACACAAAGACCTGCGTGTCTGCGCCTCGTATTTAAATTGCGAGAAAGTTTCTCGTTTATCGCGAAGCTTTTAAAAATGTTTATTGGTTACGCTTACCAATTACGAGTCGACATGCATTGCAGTACCTTGAAACGTTGTAATCTCGAAGTTTATTTGCATTTAATCCGATATTTCAACCGAGGCTTGCACAACTTAATTAAATTTAAGTTAGCGCGTGTAGTAGTGAAAAATTTGTTGAAGGTTGGAAAGATATGGTAAACGTTCGTTTCCCTCTTGACATTAAAACACGTGTAATCGCATATAAACAAACGCAATACTCTCAGGCGCGCGTGAGAATTATCGACCACGAAAGTGGCTCGTTGTGCAAAGGAGAAAAAAAGGGTAGGCAGGGAAAATGAGAAACAAGCGTGAGGAGGGGAAATGTAATGAGGGGGCGCGAGGGCACGCGCACGATGATAAAAGTGTCGCTCGACCCTGAAGAGATGGAGGGTCGACGAGCTCTCGCGAGGTCTGACACATTTTTACGAACGAGGAAACGACGATAAACTGGCAATACGTGGTGAAAGAGGGAAATACACGCTCTTTCCTCGAAACATCCAACAATCGTGCCATTCAAGCCTGCCGATATCCGGAGAAGTTATAAATTTTTCCTCTCTATCGCGACACACAACTCGACTTTGTTCTACGCGGTGAAACCATGTTTTTCTCGTTCGACACCAAATGCATTTCACATCGACGCACGTTTCGTGTGTCGCGCTGCGATTTTTCATTTTTCATTCACGCACGAAAATATTCTCAGTGTGACAATCGATCGTGAATCCAAGTGAATTCTTGCCGAAATTTCCATCTTTTCTCCATTATTCTATTACGGCACTGGCACATTTTTATGGGTTTCTGCGTTTATCAGCTTGTTACGATACAACTGATCTAATAAATTGAATCACGGCCAAATTCATCTGACGTGAACGATCACGTCAGATGAATTTGTATTTCTTATATGTTATTTATATGTTATTTCTTATATGTTACTTATATGTTACTTTCCACGTAAATATGTTCGTTCGAACGAGAAAGCTTTGCGTCTGACTCTCTCCTTTCTCTATTAATTGCATAATATATTAATAAATAATTAATACAATTATATGCTTTATGATAATTCATGTTATTCAAGATTAAAAGAACCGAGTTATTAACGAGAATATTTTTCCTATTTGTTAAAACACACTTTTTATGTTAATATATAGTTTATCATAATTTTATTTAGGTTAATTATATGGCTTTTTAATTTCGAATATTAGAGAGAAAACTAGGACGTGTTTCGAAACGATGTCTGTTATTTACGAGCGCTTCTTGTAATGGAGTAACTTTTCCGGACGGCAATTAAATTACGAGGCAGCGCAATTAAAAGTTAATACATCGCAATTAAGAGATAATCTCCGTCACATTTACAAAACAATCCGATAATTCGTTTTCACCCAAGTAATGTCGCGGACAAAAGTAGCGAAAATTGAAATAGCGGATTTGCATTGTTGGCGACGCGTGGGCGGCTAGCTCGACAGCAGAAATCCGCGCTGCCCTTTTCGAAAGGGTGCGTAAATTAAGCAGGAAGGAGCGGCCCTTTCCCCCCCTCGCGTCCAGGACACGTCGTGGCGTGCGACGAACGTTAACGATTGTCTTAAAGGCGAGCGAGTCATTTACGCGCTGCGTTGCGCAATCGGCATTGTGTGTCGAAGTCGCGGCGGCGCATTGTTCGACGATTTGCGAGCTACTTTCGGTCGCGAGCGCATTCCGCATTTGGCCTAACCCAGTTTTCGTCGGAAAAGCGAACGCGTCCGAAATTCAGTCCAAGCTTCTCATTCTCCCTCGATAATTAGCGGAACTCGACGTGTTCCGCGCCGCGTTCACTCATTTCTCATTACGTTATTCCGAGACCGAGTAGCAAACTTCTCTTTGATTTCCTCTTTCAATATCGCATTCGGATCATTTCTTTTTCTTTTTTTTTTTCAATTTTTCCTCAATTTTTTTCTACGTCAAATATCTCCGACTCATCGTTTTGTCGGTTTGATTATTTTAAAGTGACTGGATAGTAAGAATGTATTTTCACTGTTTCCTTTCTTCTCCTCGGTCCCACAGTTTGCGCTTCCTGTCGTGACTCTCTTGAGGCCTGCCTTCGACGTGCACGTAATCAAATCGTCGCTCGACTCGATAACGACTGTCGTCAGCTGCCTCTACCGCGGAATATACGCACGCCTCTATATCTCTCTCTTTCTTTCTCTTTCGCCCGTCAACGACGTTGCATAATGAATCGAATCGCGAGTCTCGGTCGCGGTGGCCCAGATTTATACGGCATCGAGCGTTTATTCTCGTACCGGGCGTTGAATTCTTCATGAGCCGCCGCCGTCGTCGCGGAGAGAAAGAGAGATGCAAACGGAGACGATAATTGACGCAAATGATGAACTCTTAGGCGTAATGGGGCCTAAGTTGCCGCCAATGAGGACGTGAATACGTCTCTTCCGCTTCCGCGTCTCTCTCGCGAGCCGGAAGATTCAAACGAGATGTTTTTGCGAGCGAACTCGCATATAAATGATGTATGCCAGTATTATATATTTTATGATATAATCTACATTATTTTGCTTTTATGATTATCTATTTCTTTTAATTTTTTTTTATTTTTTTTTTAAGGAGCTTTGAATCGAAAAATGTAGATTATTGTAGATGAGGCGGTTCAAACATCTTACTTTTTTGAACAAGAAATGTTCCAGTGATCGGAAAAGATGTCAGTTCAATGGAACGATAAAAGAGAGTATTTCTCATCTTAATTTCCTAATTTCTTGTTACGTCCGTTTCGCTATGCGGTCAGCCATTATCATGTTACGGAAAGAAATTAAAAATTAATGAACGAGTAGACGATCATCTTAGAGAATGTGACAGCGATTATATTATTGAATGAACAAATGATATTAACAAAACTATCATATTGCTTGCATTATTTTTGTAAAACGAACGAGAAACAGTTTTTTTTTTTTTTTGCGAGAAAGGAACTGCGTGTGTTTTTCTCTTCTCGGGATAATCGGTGAACTATTAAAAGCCTCTTGAGAACACTTAGAATAAATTCATCTAATTTTGAAGAAACACGCGACTCTTGAAATGTCATAGGGTAACAGTACTGAAATACATGCTTTCTTTTCTTGTAAAGGTTGAACGATTCGAACTTAACTTACATTAACGAGCATGAGAGTCCGATCGATGCCGGCGCAATAATTCCGCGGCTAATAAAAGGGGCGTTTCAGAAAGAGAAGATCGCGATTGAATCGTCAGCTCAGCTCATTAATATTTAAAACCAACGGCGGTCAGGAAAAGAGAGGAAGCCGTGTTCGCTGGAATTTTATGAGTGCGCCTATTATGCAGGCGGCGAACGGACCTGCATTCGCCACTTTTTACTCGGGTAACTGTGTTATAATGCGGCGAAATTTACGAGAGAGAGAGAGAGAGAGAGAGAGAGAGAGAGAGAGAGAACCCTTTTAAAACGCGCAGAAGCGCGACACGTTATTCGTGGGGGAAAAGGAACATCGAAAATTGCATGCTGAAAATTTCGCTCATTTTTCATACGACGACGTAGCGCCACCGTAATTCGAATACTCGATACGATTATTTATTAGTTCATAAATGACGAAAATACATCGGCAACTTGTGTGCAGCGGCCCCGGCGTAATTTAGCCCGACGATATCGCGTATCGATGTAGGCGTTAAACGTAGGTGTTATCATTTATCAGCCTCGCTCGAGTACACTCACGTGTTTGTTCCCGTTTGACAATTAATATGGTTTACGTGTGATACTCCCGCACGTATACGTGCAACAATAACAATAACGACGCCTCGCTGTTGAAAGAATAGCGCTCAGCGAATATCTTTGTCGTTACACGGAGATAATTTTCTCTTAAAAATCACCCTTAAAATCGTGGTAATTGTGAGACAAACGTGAACCTCGAAGAATTTTACTGTGCTTTTAGCAAAATTTTAGTAAGTTTTACTATACTTCTAACAAAATTTACTAAAACTTTGCCAAATTTTATTAAAATTTTAGTAAATTTTGTTAAAAGTATAGTAAAATCCTTTGAGGTTCACGTTGTCTCACAATTACCACGATTTTTAAGGGTGATTTTTAAGAGGTAAATTCTCTCCGTGTAGGAACACACGACGGCCAGAATTCCCGTCTACTCCGGAAGACGATTAATCAATTCCAAACGATCTCGTCGGGCGTTTTTAACGAAACTCGTAATTACTCGGGACACGCAAACGGCACTTGATAAACGATTCGCAATTTGTATCCGCTTATCGAACATTATGACGAGCGTTGGATCCCCTTCTCCCCTTTTCTCTCGCTGGAAATCTTCAATTGGAGGATGTCCGTGTCGCCTTCGCGCGTCGAGAAAACGGAAAACGGAGCACGTGCCGGCGCGAGCACAACGCGGTCGTTAAGGTGAAAGTTCATTCGTCGGCGAGCAGCAGCGCGATCCTCGAGAGCGATGGCGCGACTCGAAAGAAGATGAAAGGAGGAGAGGCCAGACTCTTTTTTCCATACGAGTGGACCGCGCCTCGCACCGCGCGCTCGAGAGGAGTTTAACGAGACAAAAGCGCGCGGTCGCGATGCATTTTCCACGGAAATCGATTTAATCGAGTCACCACGACGACGATGACTCGCCGCCACCCGGTCGATGGCGGCGGTGGTGGTGGTGGTGGTGGCGAACGAGAGAGAGTATTGACCTACGGCAGCGGTTCCCAAGCCTGGGGCGAGGGAGAGACGCGTTCTTTCTCTCTGTGGGTCGCGCGAGTTCGAAGGTAACGGGGTCGAGAATAATGAAAATCGAAATTGCAGAACTGAAAAAGGTGCGCCGTGTTTTTCGTCGATAGCTTCCGCCTCTCTTCGTGTACGCCGAGATTCCTCGTTTCAGCGTGTTCCGTGAGGTTTTTGCTCGTCGATCTCGTTTCGGGTGCTCTCCTAAAATTTTTGGGTACCCATCAAGATTTTATTTCACTCTGTACACTTTGTACTACATTGCGCCAGGATGGAAAGGCGTTATAACCGTTTTCCTAAATTGCGTAACTTTCGTGTAGAGGCAAACATTTCAGTTATGCGTTCCGGGAGATTGAGATCAAGATTGACGTTAACTTTGTTAGTGGCTGAAGCTGTCTTCTCCGCGACTTCTCCGCGCGTTCTCTCTCATCTCGAAGAATACGTTGGAGCGTGTGCCCGACGCAGAATCGGGTCAGCGTTACTTTTCTCCTTTCTCTCTTTCTTTCTTCGCGCGTCTTTCCCGAAAGACCGGACCGTTCGCCAAGAGACTCGTAACAGTTTCATATTGCATCGAATGATGCTGCGTCGATGGACCGGTTTTCTGTTGTTGCGCACGTTGGTTCCCAGAGTCGCTTTGGGTACGCGAGAGAGGCAACCCTCCCCGGAGGGGAGGTGTGCACTATGTCATCGTTTCTTTCGACGACGGCGGAAAAACAATAGCTACGAGTGCGAAGTGGCACTCTCGCGCAGCAGTCGCCGGGGTCCTCCAACCCGCGAGGGACGATGACCACGAGTTCGACGCTTGACTCCGGACGTCGAAAGCAGAGCTCAACTAACAATTGATTACTGTATACTGCTGGCGAGGCGCCTCGAAAGAGACGGATGTAAAAGAAATCGTCTCTTTCCAGAGCCTATTAGAGTAATACGCTCGTTACAATTTTTAAAGGAGACACGCGAACCGACGACGTCGCGTCTCGGATTTCTCAGATTCCGTTCTTACGTCGGGTGAATCTAAAGATAACATTTGCTTTAGAGCCTTAAAATAAAGCCCTAATTGTGGATCATTTAAAGTTATAATAATTTTCATTAATTCGCGCAAATTTAACAGACACTTAAAGAAGTGTAAGCAGTGAATATATAATTTTTAAGAGAAGTTATTATATATTTAATAAATTTATATAAAAGGTACAGAGAGAAAGATTTCTTTAGATTTAATAAACAGTTTAGTTCGACTATTCCAAAAGCATAGATTTCTTTTAATAAATTTTAAACAGATTTTTTATAATTAATAACATTTGTTAGAAACAAAGAAATATATGCTATCGAATAGTTGAACAATAAACGGTTTATTAAATTTAAAGAAATCTTTCTCTCCGTGTGCAATCTACTAAAAGTATTACAATGTCCCAGACATTAACGAGATATTTAAAGTGCTTATTATTATAATAGAAAAATTAGTAACGATAACTTTCAGCTTTTTACAATTTTACAATATTACAAAAACTTGAAAGGTGTAAAAAAAATTCTGTAATTTTATTAATAAATGTATGTTCGTAAAATATTTTGCAGATTTGTCCTGTAATTGGAACTCGGTCTATAATTACGACGTCACCTTACTCGTTATATCTTATCGATCGGCAAATAAAACTCACATTTTTACGGTTTTATTTTTATTGCCCGTTTGACAGCCAAAGTTATCGCCAAAGAGAGGAAGAATATCGTTCGCTTTAGAGCTAATCCACGACGGCATCTCGCCAGCGGCTGAGGATTTATCCGGCCGCAACAAAGCTGGCAGCGCTTTAAACCACAGCACACTGCACTCCATTTGCCCTCCCTCCCCCTTGCCGCATCCTCCCTCCCGCGTGCATGCGTGAAATGCTTTTAAAGCGCAATCGTTCGTACGTTGACTCGGCGGAACGATTGCGTGTGCTCGGGCGAGGCGTCTCCGTCCCCTCGCGAGGATAAGCGAGGAGCCCTCGAGTATGGGGTGGGGGAGGAGACGAGGATCTTTTCTCGTATCATTCGGGATTACGCGTCTCGTATTCGGTGCGATAATCCCCGCTAATCCGACTCTCGAGGTCTCTCGCTTGAGGAACGCGCGAGAGATTTCGTTTCCGAAGAGGGCGAAGAGGAGCCTTTCCGCGCAGAAAAATTTCATTTCTGCCGCCGCTTATCCCGTGGTACACGATTACAAAGCCCTATACTTGGACGCGCAATACGAGCGGAGCAATTTGTTTTATTTTGCGACACGGCATCCGCATGAAAAACGAATGAGAACAACGGAGCCGGAGAGAGTCTCACGCGGGTCGCAATTATGTTGCCATTTAACAACGGCTCGGTGAAAAAATTTCAGATAAACAGCAATCGAGGCGGAGGAGAGTTGCCCCGTTGAATCACTATCGGCCGGTGATTCAGGTTTATTAGCGGGAACTTAATGACGCGACGAACGGACGACGACGACGAACGGACGACGACGACGACGACGGTCTCTCCGCCTTGACCTTACGCACGCTGTGTTTACGAGTCGCACCGCGTGTGTATGTGCACGCGTCGAGATTATCCGATTCATTCGTATTCCACGATCGGCGCTCAAGTGTAACGGAACCGCGCGCTTTTCCTGTTCGTCTATTAACGTTCCCTTATACGTCCCGAAGCGCTCGGGCGGCCGATCGCCTTCTCTAATTGCGCTCGGGCGACCGGAATACTTTTAGTAACATTCAACAGATATATGACCGGGAGTCAGTTTGTGTCGAGTTAAATTTTGCTCCCGTCGTAGAGGAAGCTCGATTCTCCTCCACTGTAATCGACTGTCAATTCCGTTTCTGTAAAGCGTGTCAAATTATTTATTTTTATATGCAAATTATAAACTGTTTTCGAATTATTTAAATTTCATTGTGCAATTTAGTACAGAAATAATGAAACATTTAATATTTTACTGTTAAAATGTAAAAATGTGTGTAGCTATCAATAAATCCTAGAAAATCACACGGAAAGAATTTTCTCTTAAAAATTACCCTGAAAATCGTGGTAATTGTGGGACAACGTCTAACAAAATTTACTAAAACTTTGCCCGATTTTATTAAAATTTAGTAATTTGTTAAAAGTATGGTAAAATTCTTCAAGGTTTACGTTGTCTCACAATTACCACGATTTTCAGGGTAATTTTTAAGAGAAAATTCTCTCCGTGCATATGAAACCCTTCGAGGTACAATGTCGTCCCACGACCACCGTGACTCCCAGGGCGAGTTTTGTGAGAGAATTCTCTCCGCGTGCAGTCGCAACGAAGAAGAGATATATTTCTCCGGCCGGTTATCGCGGCGGTCTCGCTGTCCTTCGGGCGACGGTCGATGTTTAGCACTACGGCCACTTCCGGCCGGAAGTGCATAAGACCGCGATAGCGGAAGCCGCGCGCGCTACCGCCGCCGGCCGTCGTCGTCGTCGGCTGGGTACCCAATATCGATCGCGCTTCCACGGGGCGCGCGACGATGCGATTTTATCGCGCCTCACGGCGCTCTTACGCGAGCGTTTACGCGAACATTTCGCGTACACGGTTGTATACCCTACGCGCGCGTCACGGTCCAAGTGACGCGCGGAATCGCGTGCGGCATTCGCTGCTGCTCGGGTCGCGGAACAATGTCGGCGGCCTTCCCCGACGAATCTCGTCCTCGTTTGCACTCGACCGAATCGGAAATGAAAACGTGTATAACGGAGTTTCTTAATTCGAGTCAATTAAAAACGATAAGCTCACGTTATTATTGCCGCATCGACTTCAAACCGGAGTACGTTTGAACTGAGAATGTCGAGTGAGAAAATTTCTGATTGGGGAAACGGCGTCCGTTTCTCCGTAAAACTTCATATGATTTTATGCAGATTATTACGTCTGAAGAAATACACGCTCTCTCGAAATTATTAGTAGTAAAACAGCTAATAACGTCATTCGGATTATTCTATTGAAACGATAGTGGAAATCAAATTAACAAATTCTCTTTCTCTTTGTGCGCAGATCCAGACGAAGCGTGAGCTGTTCTTCAAGAACGACGGCACGGGAATAATCTCGTCGCCCTCGGTGCCGTCGGTGCCGCCGCCGCAGCCGCCGACGCAGGCGCCCGGGTCTCAGGTGAACAATTCGTCGTCGGTGACGAACTCGACAACCGCCGGCAGCCTGACGTCGCCGAACGCGGCGCCGGTGTACACGAGCGGCGCCCTGGCCGGATTGAACGCGAAGTCACGGCTCCCGCCGTCGACGACGATCCCGAACGACGCCTCGGAGGATAGTAACAGGCGCGAGTCGGCGCGGAACGCGATCTCCTCCAAGGAGGACAGCAACAAGGAGGCCAGTTTGCTGCATCATGCGCGACCAACGCCGCCCACCAAGCCCAAGGAGCTCGACGGCTACGTCGGCTTCGCGAATCTCCCCAACCAGGTGTACAGGAAGGCCGTGAAGAAGGGCTTCGAGTTCACGCTCATGGTCGTAGGTCGGTAGACAGGGCGCGGCTAGAAGAAAACAAGTTGTTTGCGCGATTAAATTATCTCAACACGAATTGTATTAATGTAAATTACTCGTAATTCGTCGTTCGATCGTAACGGGCGGGGGCTGCCGCTCTGACGGATGAATCAACCGACATTTACGCTTGCGAAATATGCGAAATATGCGCAAACGTGTATGCGGTATTTTTTTTCTTGAGCATCAGCAAACGAATCGATGAGACGCAATGTATGTATGATCGCGGTGGTCTATCATCGAGGTCGAATCTCCGGTTCGCGACGCGGGAAACGCGATATCCCTCGTTTCACGCGAGCCGGGCATTAAAATGCCCATTATGCGGCAGCGGAAGAACAACAGACGGCCGTCTGTCCGTCTCACGAGAGCCGGCCCGGAGGACAAAGGGATCCGTTTCTTCGGTAGTTGCAGCGGTGTATTCCCATTTCGTCGTGGAATATCGTCTCGCGATGCAACCTCCCATCTGCCGAGCACGTGCGAGTCCCTTCTCTTTCTCTCCCTCGTTCAGTTTCTCCTCGCTTGTTGTATCAAGGCTGTCGCCGTGCTCCAGCGGTTCTCACGCGCGGTTCCACGTCCGTGGAACACGCTCGATTCCGACCTTCGTTGATCGTCGAATCCTCTCTTTTTCTACGTCACTATTTATTTATCGCGAATTACTCGAGACGGCCAATTTGCGGCAATAGCATGCAACGGGTAGCGGCTTCACCGATTGAAAATCATTATAAATCGTTAATTGCACATCCTGCATTTTTTTCTCTCTGCTGAGATTTGTCACCTGGCTTCGGTGTGCTTCACACAACGAGCGCATAATTAGAACCTTTAATGTGAAAATACATCGTATCTTTCTTCAGTTATCTATATTTCTTACGCTAAAGAAGTTTCCATAAAAAATAAAATTATGTTGGCCTGGAAATGTATATGCAATGTATAATGGAAGAAATTTTAAGAATTCAGCCGGGAATTCGGGGAGGTGGTAACAAAGGTGCTGACTAAACTGGTCAGCGATCTTCTTGAACGAAGCGCGTGCACGCGGGTGTGAAAGAGTGTCATTGGGTCTGGAGAAATTTGAGAGCGTGGTCTGCTACGTGCGAGGGGAAGGGGCTATTATTAGCCCGCGTATAAGCGGAGCCGTTCCTCCGTAAATAGAACAATTCAAGAGCTTACCCTTGGCTGTATGAAGGCGTAGGCGCGGCACTTCGCCTGGTTCAAGGTTCGCGTATTAAGAGGTCACGGCACTCATTTCATCTCATTTCGTTTCGGTCACATCGTTACCGAATTTATTTGACCGCGGACCCATTTAACGCATCCTAGAAATGTCGACCGTAAATACTTGGACAGAGATGATTAATGATCGCTGTCACGACTAACAGAATATTTAATGATTAGGAAGTTTTTTTAAGAATCATGGTTTTTGGCATGCATTAATTTAAAAACAATTTATGAAATAATATTAAAATTAAATATCTTTTGAAACATTTCTTTAAAACTGTAGAATATACATTTCTCTAGTTGTTTAATTAAATAATTTGCAAATAAATTAAGTAATTAAAAAATATATTTTACTCGTATACTACATTCATACAATTTGTGTTGAATTTATTAACTTTATTTTTCTAGGGCTTTAAGATTAGAAAAATAATGGTTAAGTCCTAGAAAAATAAAGTTATCTCAAGATATATATCTGTCAAAGCATACTAAAGAATCTGTAAAATTTTCATAGGAGAGTCTGGTCTCGGCAAATCTACCTTGATCAACTCCATGTTCCTGGCCGACATATACAGTGCCGAATATCCCGGACCCAGCCTCAGGATAAAAAAGACAGTTGCCGTGGAAACCAGCAAAGTACTGCTGAAGGAAAACGGTGTCAACCTCACCCTCACGATTGTCGATACCCCTGGTTTCGGTGATGCTGTGGACAACAGCAACTGGTAATAAATTCGTTGACAAAGTTTGCGATTAAATTCAACTAAATCGACATCCGTTTTTTAATTTTTATAATTTATTTAATAACATTCTTTCCCTTTGTTTAGTTGGGTACCAGTAATCGACTATATCGAGTCGAAGTACGAGGAATTTCTCAATGCAGAATCTCGTGTGACGAGACGGCAGATCCCGGACAGTCGAGTGCATTGCTGTCTCTATTTCGTCGCACCCTCCGGTCATGGATTGAAGCCCCTTGATGTGGAGTTTATGCAGCGTCTCCATGACAAAGTTAACATCATACCTGTTATTGCCAAGGCGGATACCATGACGCCGGATGAGTGCGCGCACTTTAAGAAACAGGTATGATTTCTCTATAATGCACTGTAATAAAGAAGAAAAAAAGAGCTTGCTTTTTTGAAAAGTGCAGGATATAAAACAATAAAAATTGTAACAAATCTTTAAGAAATTTTATAAACCTATATAAGAGATTTTCTGAATTATTAATTTAATTCACCGTCTCGCTTTTTCCAGATTTTGAACGAGATTGCGCAACACAAAATAAAAATCTACGAATTTCCGGAGGTCGAAGAGGAAGAGGATAACAAATTCCATAAATTATTAAGGGATAGAGTGCCATTCGCAGTCGTGGGAGCGAATACAGTCGTCGAACACGACGGGAAGAAAGTGCGGGGAAGAAAATATCCATGGGGAGTTGCGGAAGGTATGTACGGATTTCTGAACTGAAATGATTGAACAAAAATTTATTGCTGGAAAAAATTATAGCAGATAAGTAAGATTTAGGAGTTACTTGCATCGCAGAAATATAAAAATTACTATATTCTTCCGCTGTATGCAAGTTGTTTATCGTTTTTATAATTCGTGTTTCCACCTTATTTCTGTGCGTAGTTGAGAATCTGGAACATTGCGACTTCATTGCACTCCGAAACATGGTAGTAAGGACACACGTGCAGGATTTAAAAGACGTAACGAACAACGTGCACTACGAGAATTTCAGATGTCGCACCTTGGCCGGTATAGGCGTAGACGGAAAACCGACAAAGGCCTCGAATAAGTAAGTATATACGTGCAATTTCTTGTCACACGTTTGACTATTGTACTAGAACAGTTTTGTCGACAAGTAGATGTGTTTTATCATATCGAAATAGACAAATCGAGCGTCATGATTTAAAAGAAAATTTAAAAAAAGTTGAATTATATCCGTCCTCTTAAGTCAATTGAATCGTCGCTGGGAGTGAAAAGATAAACATTGCAACCCCCAAAAACATGTATCTTCTAATATGACAGCCGTTTAGTTTTATACCGCATAATGCAGCCCAATTTATTAATTCACCTGTCCCCAGTAGCGCGATATTAATATTATTACCGGACGCGATAAAGATGACGGGACGATTACTTTGTCTCTTTTAGCCGTTCCCGCTCACTCTTACGACGCTCGCTTTTTCTATTCGAAACACGAGCAAGGTTGTTTGTTTCGTTGAGTTTGATTTGAGCACGCAATGTGTGTCTCGGCGAAGCACTCGACTGTGTATGCGTGATGAGATGATCGTTTTATTTCAAGCTTCAGTACCACCAATAATACGACGCTTCTTGTGAGTCGATTGCGTGTACTGTTCGAAAATATGCTTGTACCACACCGTGTGTGTTTTTGTCTTTCCATTCTTTTTTTTTTTATCGTTCTGAAGAGAATTCAGAAAAAGGTTGTGCATGCAAACTATCGAAATCCCCGGTTACTCTCGCGTTCGAATTATCTTAACGTGTATCTCGATCGCGAGCGGGATCTGTATCCGTAGACTAGACACGAGAAACGCTGCCGAAGGAGCGGGAGGGATAAACGGACCAACCAACCCTTCGACAGCGTGTCCCCCGTGCGAATTTTAATGGTGAATTTCTTATTGGTCAGTTTGTGCCCTCCAGGAGTGATGAACAGTTTCATGATGGTGTGGTAAGTCCTTTAATAAGGCTCAAAAGGATATATTATGGTTTTGTGTGCACAAGCCTTGTCGAGTTGCGAGAATTTCCCCGTGTTTTTTAAAACTGGGAGGATTCACTACGTAGAGTATCATAAGTTTGAAAAAAAATTAGTGAAAAAGATATCGTAAATGTTCTAAATCCATTGACCGTAATTTTAATTACTTTTCATATCGAAATAATTAAATAGAAATATTAATCATCTTAGTTTATAATTTATGTTGTAATCATGCACTTTTTCTCTCGACTCTGTATTTTTGCTGCCTTTCATAATTATAACATTAAAACGTATACTCTTATCTAATTTATGTTTAGATCAATCAAGCATTTACGCTTAGTGAATCCTCCGAAGTAATATTTGATGCAAATTATTATATAGAAAGAGCAGCTGGTACATTTTTAGATTTTTTTCTACATTAAATATAGTTTTAGATTTGCTTGGCGCTTTTATATTTATATGCGTTTACTTTTGCATTAGTACTTAGCACAATATGTAGTTCCCTTTTGTAAAGAGGAGGCATATCTAGTTACTTTTACAATATCCTTTATAACACCTGTAAATATATTGCGACTTTAAAAATTTTGCTGTAACAATTTTTTATGTGAGAGCCCTGATTTTCATCGCGCATGAAAAAGAATTTATAATATTGTGAAAGTGAGGATTGATAATACATAAAATATACTTGCGCATCATATTTATAAACGCCGAACTCGATTTAAATCATCTATTTTCATGTACATAACGGTACGCACAAATTCTGCAACCAATGTCCGGAATGTAATCGGATCGTGGATTTGGAGCAATGTTTTAATTGCCACGATCCAGTAATGTGAGTAATGAACCAATTATCATCTGTAATTCGTGTAACATCGATTTGATGCAAATCCGGGCTCCAGCGTTTAGCCTTTAACTGATTGCGGTCTCAAACCAAGCTTACCATCAAGGAATTATCTGTTCTGTCGTAATATTATCAGGAAGTGTTTAGCTTTTTTGTTATTTTTTGTAGTTATCTCGCGCGACGTAAACAGCACATTTATAGAAAATATGTTGGTCTTTATATTTCTCGAAATATTTGTAGTCTTATACCAGACGTATAACTTTTCCACATAATTACCGAGTTAACATAATTTACCGTTAACTCTTTGCAGAATTATGTATTCACTATCTATAATAATTCGTCAACTTATGTTAATTATATTAATAATTGTTTTAATATTAATATCGCAATCGTAACTAATTGTAGTTAATCAAAATTTATATAGTCTTTGTTGAAGGACCGAAAGTTTATATATATTTTTAGACTTTAAAATATAAAATTCCAAATTTGTTTCTGCAAAGAGCTAACGAGATTAAATACGCTCATTAATGATTAGCTGCGTGCCGAAGGCGCCTAAATGTCACGCGCGTTAATCAATATCTGTATTTCGTCAGTACGGTGTTTTGTCAGTTTATATGTTTTAATTTAAATCTGCTTGAATTTTTCTAGGAACCCATTGGCGCAACTGGAAGAGGAGAAGCGTGAACACGATAACAAGATGAAGAAGATGGAGTCTGAAATGGAGCAAGTTTTCGAGATGAAAGTTCGCGAGAAGAGGCAGAAGTTGAAAGATTCCGAAGCGGATGTAAGTGAAGCGTGTCACTTGTTACCTTTTTACTTGGAATTATAAGTTGAAATTGGTGAAAATTCGCTCGAATTATATCACTGGTTATTATTCAATGAGTTTAGTATTTAAAAAGACAGTTTATTATTCGTTCAAGATCCGTTTTTGCTTCAACACAAAATTAATTCCGCCGCGAATTGTTATCTTACGTACCTCGTGGTGTCTTTATGCAAAATTGTTCGGCGAAACATAATTATTCGAATAATACTAACGTCAAGATGCGGGAAATTCGGAAACAGTTGCAGAGAAGGCACGAACAAATGCGACGCTCGTTGGAACAGCAAGTGCGCGAGTTGGAGGACAAGAGGCGAGCGTTTGAGGCGGAGAAGACTGCCTGGGAGCAGCAGACCGGTCACAGTATTGAAGAATTACGTAGACGCAGCTTAGAGGCGAATTCGAAAGAGTAAGTAGCCTGTATCGAGACGAAAATGAGAGGAAGAGATGTGTTTTTTTGCATTTTGCATTCTCACACATTTATTTCTCCGTTGTGTCTCGAGAAAGATATATATCGTTTTTCGCACGATTTTTTTGTTTAGAAACGTTTTTATATTCAGCTTTATTCTGTTTTATTTTATTTTTTATTTAATCGCTGACACAAAATATTATGAACGATCAATGAGGCAGTTGCTATATCGCTTGATGCTTAGCCGCTGGTGATTTAGTAATGGTTCTCCGAGTTGTTTAGACATCCGGTTTGACTGACGCAAAAAGTACTTCGTGATGCAATTAGAGTCTGACGCAGCTTGATAGCTTTCTGTACACTATGTTCTGCCACCGTATCTTCTTCCGGCTGCAGAGATCGTTTATAAAAAAAAAAGAGTTGAGTCTGCCACGGCCACGTCATTACGGGATCTCATTACGGAAGCTATTTAATTTAGCTTTGGATTACATTACATAAAGTTCGATGAAATGAGATTGTAAAACGTAAATCAGTAGTGCCACTTTACTGTGCAAGTTAACTTAAAATAGCTTAAAAATTTGAGATTTTGTTTTTTTCAAGTAAAAGAAATTATATTTGCCAAGAAATTTTTGGAGAGAAATTGATACAGTGAAAGAAAGATACGATAGTGAGTACATGTTGTGCAATATAAATTTCGCTCTCGCTGTAGCATTTCGTAGCATCGCTAATACGTGTTTAGATTTTGATGTGCAATTTAATAGTTGTCGCACCGCAGTACATTCCACTCACGCTTGACGACCCTTTACTACATATCCCGATCACTTTCACGAAGCTTGCACCAATAATAATAACGGAATAATAATGATTGATCCGACTCTGAGATTATCATCGTCGAACGAATTTTATTTTACAATTTATATTCACGCGACATTGTCCGCACATATATATATTACGACTTCGCATAATGTCGTGCATTTAGCGCTGAATGTGACTGTCGAATTTTAACTTATGGTAAAATATTAGATTATTATAAAATATACGCAATACTAGATGTCAAATGATTTTTCTAGTTCAAATTCAAGCGAGATAAGTTGCCGAGGGATGTCGAAAGACGCCATTGAATTAAGATTTGACGAACACATTCAGCAGCTAAATCGCTGCCGACGTTGCTGCAGAACGTTTCTGCGGAAAGAAACTAATCGTGCAACGAACGTCGGCAGCGTTCTCCAGGGCACCGTTCATTCAGTGCCCGGTTAATTTGATCAAGCGCGGGTACACGTAGGCTTAAGTTCGCGCGCGTATTTTTTTTTCCATTACATCCGAGCTTGCTGCACCGGATGTAATGCGCTCGCTAAAAAAAAAAATGTTCGGTTTCTTTGTCTCTCTTGTGTGTATACCATATCGGGGTATCCTCCTGATCTAGGACGGGATCGATGTCCTCCGAGGGATCTGGAGGCGGCGGGGGTACGTTGAGGGGGTCCCGAGGAATAAGCAGCCTCCTTCGCCGTCACACCAGTTTCAAATCACCTCAAGACAGCCCCGCACAGATACAGCTTGTCATACAGCATCCTGAGCACCCTTAATAGAGACCGCCTCCCAGACCGCTCTCGCTCGCTTGCGAGACTCGTCCCGAGATCGCCGCGCAACCTCCACCTCGCGCTCGGCCCCTATCAGCCCTTATCCAGTCGAGATTGCCCTCTCTTCTGAGCGGCGACGGGATCGCACGGAAATTCCCCTGGCTCGGCAGGAGTGAGAATCAAAATAATTCAAATTAATCAGGTGACTCGAATCAAAAATATTGTAGAATCGAAAGGAGAGCCTGTTATCTTTGAAAACGCCGTGCATCGATCGCTCGAATAAGGGTTGAGAGGAGTCTTATCATACTCGAGAAGAGTAAGTGCTGCCTATCCGGACGATTCGTCAACGTTACTTCAACGATAAATTTCATAGCGCCTGATAAAGGCAGAGAAGTCAGAAGTCTCTTTCGTTTGAATCACTTTTCGAGTATTACATTTGATATCAATTTATTCTTGTCTCTCTCTCTCTCTCTTTTCAAGATAAGCAGAAATACTAAATTATCTCAGCTACTAGATATATCAATTTTTTTTAATTTTTTGGGTTTAATCAACGTAGCGGTTTTTTTTTACGTAGACATTTTCTTAGTCGATTTTGAAGTTTTGCGTTGTATTGCGTCTGAACGTACTTTGACCACTGTCGTTATCGCGATAAGCTGCACTTACTCGGCCCGCGTGTGCGTGCGCCCGTTAATCCGTTCGATACATACCGTAATCCGAAGCGACTGTACATTTCCAGCGTCCCACAGGCCTGTAGAGGCAACGGGACACGAGACGAGTGCGATTCAATAAATCTCTCCTTTCTCTCCGCTCGCCGTCGTTCGTTTTGTCCGCGCGTTAATTAATCATTACGTCTCCCTCGTCGGGAAACATTGCGCACACAACTCCGACGTTTACATTTATTAAAGCCGAGAAAAGTGAGATCGGAGTGTCCTGGAAAGCATGGAAATCTCGCGGCAGACGCGGAGTTGCATTCTTGGATGAAGTAGACGGCAGTTTTGTGCGAATATTTAATTAGCGAGTAACTCTGCGAAGTCTCGAGTCAAGCGGTTGTTTAGCACTTTAACCGAATTAAAGCTCCTAAAGTACATTTCGGGAAACTAAAATTTCAATTATTACTCCGCTCTGCTTGGCGAAAGTTTAAGTCGATATGTGATCAGAAATCTACCTGACGCTATCTGATTAGAAATAAATTGATTTTAAAGAGTGGAAATTGTATCGCGTCAAATCGAGAGGAGTTTGTCGCCGAGGACGTTCAAATCAAGAAAGTTTCGGTCTGGAAAGTTAAGAAAGTTTCCGTCGCTGAGAGAATTCTGTCTCGAATTTCTTACCCGCGACAGATGAGACGACAGCGTCCCGAGCTGGGTTTCCTCGTTTTCTCGGATACGTCACGCGTCACACGTCTAAAACTCCTCGAGTTAGGTCGCAATCTCGCGTTACATCGTGTACAGGTCTTGATTCGTTTACACGGCTGTTTTATTTTGCGCGTCACAGTTTCTCGCGCACGCAGACGCGGAGCTCTCGGGCTTGCGTTTCCCGGTAAAGCACACGGTCTGGGTGATACGCAGCGCACACGACTTTATTAAGTATACATATATATATATATATATATAAATATATATATATATATTAGCGATATGTACATTTAGCAACGTATTTTTGGCACTTCAACTTTGATAAACTTCGAGATTGTATGTAAGGAGACGCAAAATTGTGCGTCGCTCATCCTCGAGCAGGAGCGTCGTTTCTCTTTTGTACTTCCACGCCCGACACTTTTTACATACGCACACGTGCACCCTCTAACCCTTTACCGCATCGCGTGCCATAGTCAACCCTCCATCTCTCTCCGCATCGCACATCCCTGATCACCAGTTCGTTTTCGATCGTACTTTTCGGATAGCCGTTATATATCTGGCAAAGTGAATTTTTATCACTATAAAACAAAAAGGGTCCCGATCTCGAGAGACACGCGGTAAAGGGTTGACACATACGGCCGTTCACGCTCGCGCGGTATGCGAGATCTCAAGTCGATTGTAAACTCTAAGCAAGCTGTCGGTCTCATCCGTTCGATTTCACGCATCTGTTTTCCTGTTTGTCGCCCGCGAAATAACGACTGCTCGAAAGTACACGCTCTCGAAAAAAACGTAGACCGCTCTCGCACACGTACGTTTCGTTTTTCGACGAGACTCCCTCCGAATCGCGGAGGATCGATCCCAAAGAGAGGAAGCGGAGACAGCTTGGTAGAGGATGTAACCGCCTATTACTAATAATAATCGCTCGCAAATTAAACATTGTTAATTTCGTAATCGATAGTCCTTTTTTTATCTCTCGCAAATAAATGCAATGCTTACCTAAAACAGTTACTAACCGTTTTTTCGAGTTTTTCTCGTTGCGATTATTTAGCTTACGTTCGCGACGAGGGAAAATTGCGGCTGCGATTCTGCGCGGTAGAAATTCAAAGGAGGAAATTAAATGCATAAAGTGTATTCCTCGGAATGCGAAAGTCTGCGGAAGGTGAATGCAATTTTCCTTCATCGCCTCTCCTATTAAATGCCATAGTCTGCCATGTGTGCATAATGTTTTTACTGTTCCATTTACACGTATCGTCATTTTAAATCCAACTTTCTACATAATTAATTTTCCAACACAATGTTTTGCACACGTGTAGAAAATTTTTTTTCAAAGCGAAACATCCTTCGAGATTTACTTTCACGTTTCTTTCGCTTTATGTTTTCTCTTCGACGATCTTTTGTTAAAATGACGATATGTTAACGTGCTCTCGGTGTGCATATGTATCTGCAGTTTTACCATAAAATGTTAGAGAATGCAAATATCATAAGAGGCACAAACAACGTATCTTTGTACTCGCGGAAAAGACGAACGTGGTATCCGCTACCGGAGAGTTAGACGAAAGTCGTATAAGCGACGAAGTACGAAGCGGAAATGCGGAACTTGATTTCTGAAAACACATACACACACACACACACGTGAGAGAGATCAGCATGTTGCTACCTGATCGCGAGCAGAGGATGGGTTTTCGAAGCATGGATTTTCGCATGAATAGACCTTTTATTCGCAGGATATTTATTTTGCATTACGGTTTGCGAATACGGCGATAACAATTTTGCATAACGGTACGTGACGTGAGTCGTGTTCTCGCTTCAAGGCATCTTTATTGAGGCTGTTTCGACGTTTTCGGAGATTTCGATTTTTTGCATTTCTTTAGGATATATGTGTGTGTGTATATATACAGCGCAATATAAGTTGAGTAAACTGAAATGTTTCTCGCGAGATTCAAGGTAGGCCAAAAGTAAACATAAAAAGAAATGTATTATATAATTATTTATTTGTATGTTGCATACATTGTATTATAATCATATTATTTTATTTTGAGTTACAGTAAATTGTTCATAATTGCATAAATTTTTTTAGGCGCGATTTAAAGAAAAATAATATTATAATTGTAATGCACACATCAGCAGCGTTACTACTATATGTGAATTTAATTATTTTAATTATTTAATTAATCTTTACGCTAGTTGAATTTAACTTTCTGATACCGCAAATGGAGATGATCGAGGGCGAAAGTTATGTTACACCTCCAGACCTCGTCAAGATCACTTCCGCTTTCGTCCTCATTTCCCTTCATCGGACATGCCGCGTATCACGCATACGCTGTTTATCGGAAAGTGTCGATCGGTGTGAAACTAGAATTTCCGTTGACACAGACAATAATCTTGATATGAAAATTCTCCTTTCAGGGCTGTCGACGGTAAAGATAAGAAGAGCAAGAAGAAGGGCCTTTTCTAATCGATCGGCAAGAGAAGCAAACAGTGAAGTGAAAAGGAGAGCAGGCAGGAAAAGTTTGATTCCGATTGCAGCGCGGTTATTGCACTTTTATGACCACGTTTATAATATGCTGACGACGAACACGAGTCAGGTAGTTTTTGTTCAACAACGGATACGCGATGTACACCGATTCTCGATCTCTCGTGAGATCCGACTATCTTGACGCTTAAATGGGCGCTAATCGAAGAAATAGCCGCTCTTCTCAAGAACTGGAAAAGCGTAGATTCAAAGAGTTTAAAAATGGGCAACGGTATTAAGAAGTCTGTGGAAACGAAAATTCGTGGAGTTAAGGCGCTCTGAAACATGAAAGATTCATGATAATCCGATCTCGGGGATCATCGTACGCTATTCCATTAATCCATAGGACTGGGAGTTTTCAGCCTGGTTTCTAATGTACAAAGATTCTTAGATTAGAGAGTCTCGAAGGTAAGATTGATTGGTTGCAAATCAATTGCGGTATCCTTGTTAATGCGGATTATTTTGGGCCGTGTCGAGATAATTTATGTGAATGTTCTGTACTTCGTTTTGTTGTTCGCGATACCTGATTCGTGTGAAACTGCAGACAGAAAGAAACAGGGAAAACATTTTCCTACGAGAGAATGCGTTTGCCTGCGCTATTTCGCGTTTCCTATCTATTCGAGAGAAAATAAAAGGAAGAGAGAACAAGAAGATACAATCATCTTTTCACGATCATCAGCGTTCAACCGCGATCACCATTTACTTCACGATAACTGTACAAAAAGAAAACCCATGTAGACATAATTTTTTGAAGAACGTAACTTTCGTACTTTCCTCGGCGCGAATTAGCTCCGTTTAAGCTTATGTATCTTTCTGCGTAATGAGAGCGTCATGTTCGCCGCCCTCCGCCATTCACATACATTAACTTTATGACTGAATCAAGGGTATTTGGCATATCAATATTTTGCACTTAGAACAGCAGAGCGTCCTGCGTTCCATATCTTGAACTAAAGAGATGAGATTATTATATATGTCGAACATGATAAGTTCAATCACTTTAGTGTTAAATTGTAATCTTGTAAGTAATTAGAATCCATTTTTCTTTGTTTACTTATTTGTACTTTATTTAAAAAAATAGATTGTAAAATTATAATTTTATTTGATGTACAAGATGTCGTAGATATCTTTACTCTATCTTTGACTTCGAATTCTTTATAGGATTATTGAACCTTTAAAGGTAATCACTGAAAAGCAAAATCTGAAAAGATTTTTACATAATCAAAAGATAAGAAGATAATTACAACATTTAGTTTTGAATTAATTTATCAAGAGGATTTCAAAATTTAGCAAAATATTGAAACTTTGCTTAAACGTTAAAAAATTATTCAAAAAGTATGATACGAAGATTGAGTTCTTTATAGACAAGAAATTTACGAGTTAAAAAAATTTCTAACGAAGCAATCTTCAATCTGTCAAGAGGAATTAGTTTATAAGAAAAAATCATTGAGGTAATACATTTTATCACGTGAATAGCATCTCCTGTCGCAGAGGGAGGTTGAACATGATATTGCACAAAAACAGCGGCCATATATTATATAAATATATTTATGTATAAATAAAAAGCGAGAGAAGAAGCGTATAATTGTAAGTTTAATTCATGTACATGTATATCTAAGTCACGCCTTACGACAGGTGTGAAAGGTCGATTGCGATAAGAACGGATCATTGTATAAAAAATAAATCTAGATGTGTTGAACTACCGCGCGATTCAAGACGGTGCGCTTTTCCCTTATTTTTTCTTGCTTCGAGGTCACTTGAACATTTTTTAATCGTAAGTGAAGTGCCAAGCTTTAGTTCCAAAAAAATAATTTCTATAAAACAAAATTTGAATAATTTCTATGTGATTATATTCGAATTTTTGGGTTAGTACAATGTCGATAACGCAAACGGAGATTATTGTAACTGCGACTTTCTAGGAAAATGATTTGTATAATATTTTTTTTCAAAGAGATTTTTATTTCTTAATTATGTTTAATGTACAACTATGTGGATTGAAGTTACATCTTTTTGGGACTTCTGAGGAATTACTAACAAAGTAGTTGAGAAATACTCGGAAATACTCCAACGGAAGTACCCTAAAATGCAGCTGCAATTTATCGTCGACGGTTATACTCGACAAACGTTTACATTCGCGCCGTCTGGAATCTGTTCACGTCGATATGTTTAGGATATAAGCTAATTAAGTTACTTCTGTGCCAAGACGAGCGAGGGAGTGAGCATTTTGTAACGCTGTAGCGGTCTCTTTGGTTACCGCGAGATGAAGTACACGGTATTCTCCCCGGGAAGATTTACGCTCGGACGCGTTTAGAAGTAACGTGCTCGTTTATCAATTCCTTGACGTTTTGAGAAACCTCGAGAGTAGTCGATTTCGTTTCCTTAACGGCCAGATGTAGCAATTTGGCGCGTCGTTGTAATTTATTATTCGATCTCATTAAAGATCTCTTCTTTCTGATTACGTTTCCTACTACTTATTTCTTCTTCTTTGTGGGATGCGAATATATTTGTTTTACATTGAGTACTGGAAGCGTAAAAAAAAGAATGGATCTACGAAATGATATGGAGGCCAGTAAAAATTGTCATTTAATGATTATCTATTAGTTTCTCAGTAACGTGTTCTATTTTACTATGCTTCCCCCGTTTCCTTCATCTCACGGGAGATAAGGATGAGAAACGAGCGTACGCCACATTCCTATTTTGTACGCATTTTTCTAATTAGGCTCGCCGGCTCGAGCGCGTTATAGCTATTTCGCAAAGATCTAATTGACTATCCAATCTCCCGTTCGCATCTGAGCGCGCACGACTTGACAGTAAACGAAATAGACGAACGGTCGCATTTGCTAACAGGAACGAAAATACGAGCCTGAAATAAGTGTGAATGTCCTGAGAGACGTCTAAGAGTCGAGAGAACCCAGTGTCTTCTCTCTACGTCTTTATCTGTCTCTTGGAGATTCGCGCTATTGACTGAGGGACATCGCCAGAATCAGTGAAGCGGATTCTAAGAAATCGATCCGGATCGTTCGAACATTCAGAGCAGGATTCAAGGTTCTGGATCCAAGGTTTCAGAATCAAATTAGAAAACCCAAGTTTCCAAGAGGATCCAACAGAATTCGAAAAAGTTCGTGAAAGAGAGAAACAATTAGATTCTCACGCGTGTCCCTTTCGAATATCTCCAAGTCGCAAATGAGACGCGTAAACGTAAACAATCGAAAGGATCAAAGTTTCATGTTACAGGGTTTTCCAGGTATTAAATTTAATGGACGTACGTTATACAAATGATTGTAATGATAAGAAAAACTCATGCTGTACAAGTCCGATTTGAAAAGTTTGTAAAAGATCGGAATTGTCACCAAAATTTTTACGAAAGCCTCGCAATAGTAACAGCGCAGTTAAGCGTCTATATTAATTAATCGCAGCAATTAATTTTCAATTTTATAAAATCTACAAATTGAACTCCGTTAAATTGCCAATGCTAATCAATTAGCTTTCTATGTTCGATGTTCCGATAAGTTTCTCCTGGAAGATCCTATCATCGCTTTGCAAGTCTCTGCGAGAATCGGCAGTCGATTGTACTTAATTATCGCACAAATTGCCGCCTGAATCGCGCTTCTTCTTGCAGCCGCGCCGGGGACGACGTCGAGCCGGATAGGAGGGCCTCGCTTAGGACCGTGGAGATAGCGGGGCCAGCTGGGTGTTATCGATAGACTATACGTATTTCTATGGACGATGCTTGTAATACGGTTTTAAGTGGTTACTCATAAGGTCATCGCGATTGCGTTTGCTCCGCGACAGGGGGAAAAGAGCTAGCGAGGGAAGGAAGGGAGGTAGATAGACGAAACAAATTTATATATTTTGCCGTGCCAGACAAAAACGAAAGCTGCCGCCGCTAATCGTAGACCAGTTGTAATAATAACGACTCACTATTGTATCGCGCGACGAACACCTTAGAGTATGTATATCCAAGTAAATTATATATAAAAAACCATATAAAACAAGCTGGGATGGTCGTCCGTTTTGCTTTCTCGCGAAACTTCCCATTGATTTAGCGCAATACGATGATAGTCCGATCTAGTTGATCGCTTCTCAAGGAAGTCATCGGTTCTCATGGTTCTTCTATGGGACTTCGAACCATATAGCTGACTCAACGAGGACAAGATAGGAATTTTCCGCGACCGCAGGAATTTTATCGTTGTCAGAAGTGTTTGTCATTACGGGCAAACACCAAATTACTTTAAAAAAATTTTTAATTACTTATTTGAGCAATTTTTATGGATTATGTGGACATGTTAAGTATGAAGCTGAATTTTTACTATTCTATATATAATTACTCAATTATTTTAAAACGCAATTTTCTAAACGACAAGTAATAATATCGATAGCCAGTGAAGGTTAAACTAAAATTGATTAGTCGCTTATCGATGAACGCAACTTGACAAGACAAAAAGTCAGTAATTGCATTTGTTTTGATGTTATAGGTTCTTTATAAAGTAATAATATTAATGCATTCGCATAATAATTTTTTAATAATTACAGCAGTGATAAGCGGAGTAGTAGAGGTAATAAGATTAATATATTCTTATCAATTATTTATCAATAGACAATATTTAATAAAATCCGAAGAGATAGAGAGACCTTTTGTTCATTTTGATATTACAATTTTTTTTTACTAAATAATATTTGTGCACTTCTGTAATAATTTTCCAAATTATTGTAGCGATATTTTAATTGAATATTGAAATATAATTGAATATCTTATATCTTATCAATAGATAATAACGTAAAGAAATAGACGCAATAAATTTGTTTTTTTTTATATTTTTAAGTTAAAAAAATATGCATTAAAATATAGTTACATTAAAGTATCTGTAAAAATTTTCCAAATCCAGCGACGTGATTGATGGAGGATAAAGTAAGATTGATTATCACGTTGTTTATCGACGAGATTTAAAGAAGCGCAAAGAGATATACTTCCAGTATATCATTTATGATGTTATAATTTTTTAAATGAAAAATTTTATGCGTTAACAATAGTATTAATACATTGTAATAATTTTATTATTTATTACAACGTACGATGTAATAAGCGGATATTAAATTGACTGTCGCATTATCGATGGACGGGAGTCAAAAAAGTGACAGATTTTAATAATTTTGCTTTGATATTATTTAATTTGTTTTTTGTATCGTTGCTCTTTATAAAATAATAATGTCAACTCATTCTCAGTAATCATCTCGAGTAAACTGTGCTACATTAATATTTCTCATCTTTGTCTAGCAAGGATGAGTAAAATTGTACTTTCACCAACAGGACTTGTACGCTTGAAGAATATTTTTATTAAGAGCGAGAATTGGGGCTACGCTGAAGCTGATCCCGCGCGGAGAGGGCATTCTTAAATTCCTGCATTCTATGAATTCCTTCTTCCGGCCTGCTTTTACTATTTCTCAACCTTCGGCCTCCGCCGTTTGAAATTGCGGCGAGGAAACGAGATGGTGGTGTGTAACGGAAAACGGGAAGTCCGAGGGTATTGGACATTGCTTTGCGCACGTATGTGATTCACGTACACGCGCGTGTCTCTCGAGAGTGTCGACAGGCGAAATTCTTTACCTCCGTGATTAACTTTGTTTTTACGCCACGTTCGTGCCCGACCTCGTTTGTTGCATCTCTCTCTCTCTCTTTCTCTCGTCACGAACTCAAAAGATTGACAACTTCTTCAATAATAATATTAAAATAATAATAGAAGATTTTTTTCCTTTCAAAAATATATTTCAAACATTTACATGTTGAGATCTTCGCCGATTCTCGGTCTTTACAAAGGATCAAACATATGCGGATTTTTTCTTTTTTGTCAATAATTTACAAGTGAATATAAACGGAAAAGAAACTATTCGAAATTCGTTATTTGAATGGTGCAGTCTGCAGATAATCGGGATTTAGAAATTCTAATTTCGAAATTGTTTATCGTTGATCGTATTGTTGGCAGCTTTTTGTAGTGCTTTTTGCGAAAATTTTTACGAACGCGTTGTCGAACAGTTGGATTTACTTATCACAAGAGATTTGAATATGCAATATTTCTATTTCTTGAATATGCAAATCATCCATTATTTATTATACATTCATTCATTCATTCACGTACTCACATAAATTTTCGGACGGACGCAAACTTGTGCGGACATTCTGGTAAAAAAATTTCATATTAACATGTATAAGTATATATAAAATATGTTTACATATGTTTATACATATATTCATATATATATTTATGATACATGGAATATATATATATATATATATATTCGCATGCCGTGCCTAACGCAGTGTTCTGTCTCTTTTGTTATGTAATTCGCCGACAAACGAATTTAACAGCTTATTTCTTTGTACCTTTTTGTAACACGACAGATATATGGATGTTCACGAGAGAAAGATGACAATGTTGACAAAAGTTTGAAGAATAAACTTAATATATTTTTGTACATTGAAGAAAAAAAAGAGTTAATTTTTCAACTCGATTTAATTTCTTCAGTTCAAATATTTATTTCATTTCTCTTCTCCCCTCTATTTCAGTTAAATATATAAATAGATACTTAAAGTTCAAGTGTTTTTCATGCACTCAAGTTAAATGCATAAATACTTCAACTGAAGAAATTCAATCAAGTTGAAAAATGCAATTAAACAAACAATTTTTTGTCTTTAATATATCGCATTAATTTCCAAAAAAAAAGGTTTAATGCATCAAAATTTACTGCTAAGTAGCATTAACGAAAACCTGTAGTTTACTATAATAGTTATTTAATATGCTGTATATAGATTTTCAGTACTGGCAGGTAAATCTTGGAACGCAGCCTATGTATTCTTTTTTTACAAGTGGACAAAATGTCAAACGGTCTGAATGGAACACGCGGCGGGTGAAGAAAAATGCAGGTTTAAATGAAAAATAAAAAAGGAGATGGGAAAATTGCGAATGTACGGCACGACATCGACGATAGACCGGTTAAATAATTACTACTGATGAGTAAATTGCCACTTGGACGCCGCGCGTAATTTTTAATCTTCGCGCTTGTGACGTGGACGGCCGTAATCTCGCCGTCGGGAGCAAGAGTTAATTCACGCGCGAGATAAGTCTTTTCATTTCTTCGCCCTTTTTCCTCCCTTTCCCCATCCACCACGAGAATATAAAGTCAAAGGAGAAAAGCAAAAAAGGCAGGTAAAAAGAAAGAAAGAAAAGAAACATGTTTTTTTTCTCTCTCTTTCAATTTTTTGTCGCCAGGCAATTACATCACCGGGTCATTTTTCCCGGCGTCGTCGAGGTCGACGTTCACGGCCGCTCCTCTGTAATAGTCGCTTGCGCGAGATCCCGTTAACCCCGAGAAGAAATAAAATTTAAGAAATGAAATTCAAATGAACAAAAAAAAATCCTCTTTGACATCCTCGTGCGCATATTCGTCGCGACCCCGTGGCCCTCTCGACGTCCGACCAGCGTGGACCGATCATCGCTGACGTCACCGACAATTTCCCAAGCAACGGCGAATTGTCATGCAAACTCGGGAGACCCGAGGAGGAGACCGCGAAATTCCGCGGAACCTTGTTCCTTCCCTCCTCCCCCCCTCCCCTTTAGTTGACCGGCGGCACGAATTGAAACGATTACGTGACGTGCGCCAAGGCTGGTAAACATCTATTGTTCTCGAATCTCGTATATTGCGTTGCCAGGGTTGGCAGCGCCTCTGGCCACTGTGCCCCGGTTACGAGAAACTACTAAAAAGCAATATGGTTGAACCCGCTCGATTTGAATGCTCAGTGATTTTTACTTGTAAATTTCATATTTTTTTGAGCAAGTATCATTCGCTGTCACTGCTACACGCATATATCTGTTTCGCTCTAACTTACTGCGCCAGTGTAGCAGACGTAGCAGTGGTGCAGCGAAGACAATAGGCCTCACGTTGTTACATTCAGCCATATTGCTCTTTAGTTTCTCGAAGCCGGGGCACAGTGCTCAGAGGCGTTACAAACACTGTGGCAACAGTGGCAACCTGGCAACGTGAAAATAATACTACAATAGGAGTTGACCAGCCCTGGCGCGCACATTCGCTCGTGAGAGCCCGGTCGCGCGCGGTCTCCTTTCACGAGGTGTCGAGACGAGCGGTCCACGTGAGTCGAGGAGCGGACGAGTGTGAGCGAGCAAACGAGCCAATGACCGGCCGACTTAACTGAGCGGAGCATAGAAGAGCGCGCGCGGGCTTCGAAGCACGCGATCGAAAGCGACGGGACCGGGATTTTCACCGAGCCGAGCGGCGGAGTTTCACTTCTAACCTGAATTCGGCGAGGAGACGAGCGGACGGGCGGGCGGACGGACGCGCGTTTGTACGCTATACGTGTGCGTTACCTTAGCGTTATCGGCGTCGACGGTGACTTGTCATTATCAGCGAGTAACCGCTAGGCGGAAGATTCCTCGGCATCGAGACTCCGCCACTAGGAACGTCGTCGCCGTGGTCGCCAGTATCGACGGTGAGTATTGAATCAGCAGGCTCGGGTCATTCGAGCGTTTTCTAAGATTTATTATTCTTTTTTTTTTACGTTTTACGATAATTTACATATAGTACATATGATACTTGCTTTCAGTCGTTCGTAACTGCAGTAATCAGCTGATTCAAGCAGTGCAGTTGATTGAAATCTTTGGTCTATTCTTTATACTTGCATTGCCAAACTGGTGCAATAAGTTAAAATGAGAAGAAATATACTTAATTTATTATACCAGTTCAGTTATAAAAAACACTTGTGTATTATATGAAAGGTACATGAAGGCATAATTTAGTCCATTTTTTACTTTGATTTTTTTCACTCCTTATTTAATGCAAAGATATTATATAAAAACATATTTTATATATAATATCTTTTGTATAATATTATATATAATCTTTCCATAACTTATGAATGCAGTTGAATTTCTTTCCAAGAATTGAACACCTGCAAATTGCATTTAATACATATGAAATCAAGTGATGTTTATTTTCTGTAAAATACTTTGTATGATACAACGTATGATACTTCACGTATAATATGGACTCAACCCTATTCAGGAGTGTGTCACGTAATGATTAGAATAATCAATCAGGCAGGTTTGACCGTCGCTGTCAGGATTACATAAATCTCATCGCGAGGATCATCTACGGGAATCATGTGGCCGAAGGACGTCGGCATCCGGGCACTGGAGGTCTACTTCCCAGCGCAGTACGTAGAGCAGACTGAGCTGGAGGCGTACGACGGCGTGGCGGCGGGCAAGTACACGATCGGTCTGGGTCAGTCACGGATGGGCTTCTGCAACGACCGCGAGGACATAAACTCGCTCTGCCTGACGGTCACGCACCGGCTGCTGGAGCGCTACGACATTAAGCCGCGGGACATCGGTAGGTTGGAGGTCGGAACTGAGACCATCGTCGACAAGAGCAAGTCGGTGAAGACCGTGCTGATGCAGCTGTTCGAGCCGCACGGCTGCACCGACATCGAGGGCGCGGACACTACCAACGCCTGCTACGGCGGCACTGCCGCGCTCTTCAACGCGATTGCATGGGTCGAGAGCAGCGCCTGGGACGGTCGATTTGCCCTGGTTGTCGCCGCGGACAACGCCGTATACGAGGCGGGCAGCGCCCGGCCGACCGGCGGCGCGGGCGCGATCGCCATCCTGGTCGGCCCGGACGCGCCCCTCGTGTTCGACCGTGGCCTTCGCGCGTCTTGCATGCGACACGCCTACGATTTCTATAAGCCGAACATGCAGTCCGAGTATCCGGCCGTAGACGGCAAGCTGTCGATCCAGTGCTATCTCAGCGCCCTGGACACTTGTTATCAGTTGTACCGCGAAAAGGTCGGGAGGAAGCGCTCCGCTGAGATCCCCGTTACGTTGACGAACTTCGACGCGATGCTCTTCCACTCGCCGTACTGCAAACTCGTGAGGAAGTCGTTCGCCCGATTGGCTTTCATCGATTTCCTCAACACGCCGGCGAACGAGATCCCCGACGGTTACAAGGACGTGGCCAAGTTTCACGCTGCTAAGCTCGAGGACACCTACTTCAATCAGGACATCGAGAAGGCGTTCATGCAGCTGAGCAAAACGGACTTTGAGCAAAAGACCCAGCCCAGTCTGCTGATAGCGAATCAAGTCGGGAACATGTACACGCCGTCGGTGTACTCCGGCCTGGTGTCGTTACTCATCTCGAAGCCGATCGGCGAACTGGCCGGCAACAAGATCGGCATATTTTCCTACGGCTCTGGGTTCTGCTCCAGCCTGTACTCGTTGACGATAACGAGGGACACGCGAGAGAATTCCAGTCTGTCGAAGATCGTCACTGCTCTTTCCTACGTCAAGTCGCAGCTGGAGGAACGTCATCGCCTTTCTCCGGAGGAGTACACCAGGGTATTGGCGTGGAGAGAACAAAATTGTCACGTTGTGCCATTTACGCCACAGAGCAGTATAGACAACATGTTCCCAGGCACGTATTACTTAACGCAGGTGGACGAAAAGTACAGGAGGACTTACAAGAGAGTATGAGGTCACAATGAATTAGACTTGAAGGTTTAGGATTGTTTATAGCTAATTTTATTCTATGAAGATATTACATATGTGTAAAATAAAAGGTTCGAGGTTTTGTTTGGTTATAAATTTTTGTCAGAACGATTATATATTATTTATGTTATATATTGGTAACATGTACACTATTTATATGTTGATCATTGGACGAGGTATTTCCATGAGAATTTATCCCACAAGTTAAGTCTTCCTTAATGATTTTTTATCTCGCTATACGTTATATATTTTATTTTTATTACATTCAAACGTAAATTTATTTTTTAATATGATTCTAAAATGTGACAAAATAACAATCGATAATCATGTAATTTATTAAGAAATGTAATTAACAAAGAATTTATACATTACACACATTGGGTAACAAATATCAGGTGTAGGTATGAATCTCAGGCACTTGCATGATTTTAATAGAAAATATTTTGATAGGACAGAAACTATTTGCGCCGATAGCTTCGTTAATTTATAAAATAAAATATAACTATTTTGCAATGTCATTTTCTCCTTACATCGTCAATTACAGGTGCTTTTAAACATATAATTCGCCGAAGTTTAATCATTATCGTTATAGCTTGTTGTATTTATATGCGATAGCGATGCAAAGTAGCATTGAAAAGTGCCTTAAGTATATAAGACTGTTATATACAACGGCAATTGTTGCATAAGCAACATAAGTTGACAGCAACTGTTGTCCAAGTTTAGAAAAAGTTTTATACACGTTTATCCTAATACTGTTTATTCAAATTTTTTAATATATGCGAAGAGTATAAATTAATTCGTACAGATACATATTTGATATTTAAGAGATTCAAATAAAAATCAGTCTTTGTGAATTTAGGATTTGTTTATTACGAAAGCATATCTTTAGATATATTCGTAATATTGAATTATGTTGTCAACTGGAATTGTCTTCTCTACCTCGCTCCACCTTTTTTAATAAATGCCTGTTAAATCTACATTATTTTAATGCAATAAAAAAGTGTTATTAAGCTAGTGTTTTATAATTCCCTTAATTATACATTCACATTTAAATAAACAATGAATAATTATCCGCAACTCCGCGTGAATAAATGATACATATGAATAAATATTAAATCAATCGGTCACAATTTTTACATAAAAAGATGATTAACTTTTGGTTATTCTGATCTCTGATGTATCATCTTTGAAGTCAGTCTATATTAATGTAAAGCTGAAGCGATTGATTTGCATGTGCGAAGATTTGTAATAAGTAATTGTACTAAGTAAATGAATTTTATTTAAAATTTACTAAACTAAAAAATGATCTCGTCTCGTTAACTCTAACAAAACTATTGTTACACATGTATTTTGGAAAAAAATATAATTTTTAAATCTGTCTACATGTACACATATAATAAAAGAATACAATAAATATTTTTTATTTGTATGATATAATTACTTTTAAAATTAAGCAAGTGTTTCAAAAATTTCAAAAAATTTTACATAACGAAAGGGAGATAAACGAAAATAAAGTAAACGAACCATCAATTTGTATAACACGTATATATTTTCAGAGTAAGATACAAATATAAAATTTATTTAACAATTTCAATAATCTTTCAAATACTTATACATAATTTTGAAACATTTGATTAATCTCGTGAGGCAGTATTACCTTATGTATTATTTCGGCGCATAATTGCAACTTAAGATACAATTTAATTTTATACATAATTTTATCTTTTTTTTGCACACGATATGAATTTTTGAAATCGATATGTATACTTTTTTCGTATCTGATATACATTTTCTTCGAAAAATGCACCAAGATACATTTATAGATCTATCCTAATTCGCGAAAACATTTTAATTGAATCTATGTGCAAGAGTTTTAATGTATCGCTCATATCAAAAATATATAATTCTCATTCGCAACGAGCATTTCGAGAATAATATACACTTACGTGCAAACATAATCAAAAAAATATATTACAACGATTTTTATATAAGCAGTAATAGAGATTCGTTATACCTTGTTTTGTTTACAAATAACAATAGCGCTTACTTAAACGAAACGCATTCTACATATCTGCCCATTCCCATTGCGCCTTTAACGCTGAATGCGGTGATCTAAATCATGTTCTTTATAATACATTGTAATTCTCGTTTGTTACACTGTTTCATCTATCTGACTGAAGCGAATTATACGATATGATAAGTTAAATCGTAAATTTTTGCCGTCCCGATATAAAAGCTATTAAAGTTAAAAATATTTTGTTTTGCTTTGGATTCATATTTTTATATGATGACACTATGGACTGCAAAGTATCAAATCTTAATGAAGATAGACTAAGTCAGATGATCGCTTTTTGCGCAAAATGCGCACTGAGAATGTGACATTGTGGATTAGTATTTACAGCTTTTGGATGGGTGCTCGGCGATCGAGAGGCCAAATCTCAATTCCGCCGTAACAACATACGTGCAAATAAATAAAATAAATTAAAAAAAAAACATTAAGTTACCACTCACATTTAAAATCCCCTATAAGCTTCTCGAGTACACTTCGCGAAATGTCATTGTGCGCGTTTAGTATATGAAAACGTGTGTAACGTTACTTTTAAGGCACTAGAATACTCTAAGATCTCTTCAGGTCTCGCGGTATTCGTGGAGTATCACGCGTGTATGCATGCGCAAGTGTATATTTGTACGCTTCCGTTAAATCGCATATAAAAATATACATATGTGCCTCTTCCCGGAGCAGCAAACTATCGAAACAGAAATGTGAGAGCCGCCTTAATTCTAAAGATTAGATCTTTATCGCGAGATTCATCTTTCCTTGGGATTAGAATATGTTGTCTCCGTTCTGCGCGGATAAAAAGATAACATTTTTAATTTGGCACCTAAATATCTTTCTGCTGTACTGATAGGATCCCACTAATCGAGCGTGTTCCATTTTTGTTAGATGTTAATTTATATTGCAATAAGATAAAAGGCAGTAGAATTTTAAAAAATTATAAAATTTATATATTACACATATTTTACATAATCTTCGCATTCAATAATTTTTAACGTTTCAATTGTCATTGAAACGATGCCACAGGAATTATCGTGATATTACCCATTTCTCGACTGTCTTTTATCTTATCACTGGACACTTTGATTGTTATATAAAAATATCTCGATCGTCCGGAAATACCGCACCGAAAGAAATATCAAACGACTTAAAATATCTTAAATGAGCAGCCCGAACAAGAAGATAGATCTCGACCGACACCGAGCTTCACTACTTCGTCCTCGCTCGCGCTAATCTGGCGATTATCATGTCGTCTCTAAAAAAACAGTGGTGCGTTGTAAATTTTTTAAATTACGTAAAGAATTTTTGTGTGACGTGAAAAACAGATTTTACCTTAAGTTCCGATGCCAGATAGAAAAAGACGGAGTCTATATTTGTGTTATCTTTGGCTGAGGTCTCCACTATGTGCAAAACTTCAGGCAGATATTGACATAAAGCTTCAGCCTCTGTTTTTTTCACCTCGCGCAGATCTTCCAAGTCACATTTGTTACCTGCAAAACGAAAGGCGTACAGGAATTGATTAACAACTACGCAATGCAATGTAAATGAGAATAAGTGTATAAGATAATCGTACCAACTAATACTAGTAGCACGTGCGACGACGTATACCGTCGGACTTCTTCCACCCAACGTTGTAAACTTAAGAATGTCGATCGCTTTGTAATATCGTAAACTAAAATAATTGTATATCTTATTAGAACAGTACCATAATTTTTCAGAAATCAGAGTCGTGTAAAGAAAACAAAACTTTAATTCCTAACAGAAAAACAATATAATTTCTGTTAATTTTCTTCATCAAACTGATTCTTTTAAATTAGAATTTATTCTTCAAATTAATAATATAGTACACGTTAATCGAAAAACAATCCATCATGTGACTTACAGAATACAGAGATTTAATTATACGTACCTACAATTACTCCATTTGCAGATCTATAGTAACTCTGAGTTATTGTTCGAAATCTTTCCTGCCCCGCGGTATCCCATATTTGTAACTGCCAATAACAATAAAAACTATAAGTTTCAAGTATTTTTAATAAGTCACTGTGAATTCAAACAAATCAAGTTATAGTATTCCTTTGGTCCACATAGAAATGTACTAGAAGTAAACTTTTCAGGGATTAACTTTAGAAATACTTGACGTAGAAAAATTTAAAAATACAAATGTCCTCAATTTCAAATTCAATTGTGAATCAAGATAACAGATTAGAAGATTCTTATTTACACAAATTATTTTTATTAAATTAAGAATTTTAGTTCTCAATTTTATTTCTTTTTTCCCGTTTTATCTTTTCTTCCCACCAAAGTCGAAGTTACCTGTACGCTTAATTCGTTTCATTGCGAATGCAGGAGAAAGAGAGAGAAAGAGAGAGAGAGAGAAAGAAAGAAAACGAGAGAGAAAAAGCGGAGGTTAAACTTCGGAGCTCGGAACTCCGAGGTGCGACGCACCTTGACCTTCTTGCCGTCAATGAGCACGGTCTTCATGGTGAAGTCGACGCCGATGGTGTTGCCGTGGCGCTCGACAAACGTGCCGGACCTGAAGCGCTGCACCACGCAGGTCTTGCCCGTACCGCAGTCGCCGATCAGCACGATCTTGAACAGGTAGTCGAAGCTCTCGTCGTCGCTCGTGGTCATCAGGTTGTCCGGGTCGCGGGACGACATTCTCGCCACGTGTTACTCGCACGAAGGCGAGGGCGATGGCGAGAGGAACTTGTCACTTCACTGGACGAGTGTCTACGCCATCGCCGATGTGTCCATCCACGAGTCCTCCCTCATCCAATTGCGTCCATTTTGGTCCATCATACGAATCACCCCGTAGCGATTTATATCAGCGACGAATCGTGGGACCGCTGACCCCTCCTTTTTCCTTTTCCCGTCCTTCCTGCTACTATTTTTAGCCGCTTTTCTTTGCGCGGTTTCATTGCGTTCATTTGTAATTCTTCTTTTCTCTTATTGTTTAAGTGTGTTTATTATGAGGTAAGTGTGTATGGGCAAACGAACGAAAGTGTGAAGTGAATGAATGTATAAATGCGATATGAAGGAGAAAAGAAGAGAATGTAAGCATGAGAGTAGCAAGCGTTATATATCTTATAATGCATTTGAGATATTTTTGCTTATTGTTACTAAATGAATGTAAATGCAAATGCGAAAGCAATTTTAAGGAAATTAATAATGTATTTTGTAATTTTGAAATGTTTAATATTGTCTACTTGCATTCATACGAAATACTTGTATGATATGAATTAGAATAGCTTTTCCTATTTCTTTACATTGAATTCCTTTTTAATTTTAACAATTCCTAGAATATTAACTTAAAAAAAACTTTCGAAAATAAAAGAAATATAAGAACATAAAATTGACAAGGTTGCATTATCTACAAATTTTAATTTCAGAAAAATTGATAAAATATCAGAACATAACTGACAAAGAGGTTGCATTATCTGTACTTCTAAGAATTTACTAAGTTTTAAAAATTCAGGATTTACGACTAAATTTTCCAAAATAAATAATCAGGAAAATATGATAGGAAAGTGATATAAAGAAACTTCTCTCTCAAGTATATGTCATATCAAATATTTTATTTTTTCTTACATTATGAATAAAACTAAAAAAACAATACAATTTATACTAAAGTTCCGATTTATTCATTATAATTGTTAGACAACTTATAATGCAATATGAATAACAAAGAATAATACTATAGTTGTACATAAGTATGAAGAATATTTATACAAAAGTATTCTGCTTTTGATATTTATAATAAAACATTTTGTATAGTATTTTTATATACTGTATGTTTTAAGTGCAACGATATTTTTATTTTCCACATTTATTAAAATAAATAAGAATAAAGGCTGATAAAAAAAGTATAGTTATCTAAATATTTGGGATATAAAAAAAACTATGTTCTAATTTAATATTCAAGCAATCTTAGTTTATTCAACATAGAATTAAATTTTCTCTTTCTATAATAGAACAGAAATAAAATTATTGTTGATTCTAATGTATTTCCATTTTATTCGAACATCTCAGTAATGAAAAATAAAAATTCGCGTCAGTACATCATTTTATTAACAATGCTTACAAACTACAGTATCATGAATTGTGGATAATTTTCATATTAATTCCTAGAATTACTTTCCAGAGGTAAACTTCGATAAGCCCTCCAGTAAGCTGACATAAGCTGTATGTTCGTAGCTTGTGCTCAAATCAATCAGCTTTTCCGCAAATTCATTCGAAATGCCTTTCTCCTCGAGGTAATTCATCAGTAGGTCATACAAGTACTGCAAAATAAATAGCACTTTATTTAATATCTGATATATCTATTAAAAAATTCAGAAGTTGTGTGTTGGAATTATCTTATGATTTGAAAAGAAAATGTCACATTCTTATTTCAACGCTCATATGATAAAATATAATGAGCTAACTTTATAAGAATGTTTACAATTTCCCAAAGATCAATAATCAAAGCAGCCATGATATAGCACTTTGTACTCAACACTTTGGGATAATATTTCATCTTTATAAATTGACACATATTTTAATTTTTTCAATTTTTGACTTTAAACCTGAAGTATATGTCAAATATGCTCCAAAAAGCCAAGATAACTTTGAAGTCCATAAATATTGAACTCTTTATAAAAGTTTCCTTAAAGATTATTTTTTTTACTATATATAAATTATAATATATTTAGTTATATATTTTGTTATTGTTAAGTATATATTTGTATTTGTGGCATTAAATAATTATCACACTGTAAAGAAATAAAGAACATAAATAACTTACTCCGTCGATAATCTCACCAGCCACGGAGTACACCTTATCACTGTGTTCTCCTTCGTACAATGTAATTTCATCAATTCCAAATATATCATCTGCAAAAAATTAAAATTTAAAGTAACATTAAAAAAATAAATAATATAATAACAATATATAAATCAAATATTGTATTTGAAATTCTATTTGTAGCATCTAATCATGATAACATATATTAGAAAATAATTTTGATAAAATAACATTGTTACAAAAAACATTGTAATTATCTAGATGAAAGCAAAAAAGCTATTTTAGTACAAATGATCTAATAATACATCTGAAAGAGAAAGTATTATAGCAAATATACTTACTATAATTATCATCAGCACCCGAGGCACCAGCTTGATTGTTAAAAGAACATGTAAAGCCTAGAGTCTGATTGCCCCTTACAATGTCCACTGTGAAAGTTGGTTTGCTTTTCATTTCGCCAATTTCAACATTATCACTATTTGGATTCATTTCCTCGGTATCCGCATCCACCGTATGATTCACATTGAAGGAAATATGAATCCTAGAATAAAATGTGATAAATTAGATATAGAAACATATCATGAATCTATATGTTATATTCACAGCAAGTATGACAGGAAAATTTTTCTTACGTATCAGCACCAGTCTTTTTTTCAAGATTGACCTCGGCACCATCAAGGGATACTGAAAAGCCATCTAATGTTGTTGGTATCGTCTTTAATTTCTGTGCCTTCTTTTCTGCTACTATCTCCTCAGCCAGAAATTCCACTAATTCTTTCTCCGCTAATAAAAAAAGATAAATATAATAGAAAATAAATAAGCAAAATATATAGAAATACAAAAAATTATTTATTTTTATGTACATTAAATAAAAAAACATGCTTTAATTGCACAACTAGATTCTACTTAGGGGGGAATCAAATTGCACAGAATGCGAAATAAAATTAAACAAAATTCAAAATTAAAAAACTTTATGTATGTACCCAGAGGACTATTTGGTAAATTACATATTAAATCTTGTTAATTCTTTGTAACTACTCTGTATTATACCTCCTGCAATTAAAATAAAGAAAAGGTAGAGATAAAAATTAAATCAAAAGGTAAAGACCAACAAATTAGAGAGGTGTTCGCGGATGATCGACGCGTGAGCGACACCCATGTTGATGGGTTAATACCTTTGGTATGAGATCTGCTGTAGCATCTACGGGCGCGGAGATCGCGTAGCTCGAGCGAAGAGACGAGGGGTGCGATCTCTACGGCTTGCCGGCGGCCACCGCACACGTTCCACAGGGCCCGGGCGGATTGACCACCGCAGTTGCCACCGCACGAGGACGACAGCATGCCACGAAGCGCCGTGGAACGTAGTGCACTCCTTACAATTCCGTTCATGCTGACGTGACTTAAGAGTCGACTCCCTCGTCAGGAAACGCGTTGCAGAAAACCGAGAAGAACCGGAGGAGAACGCGGCGTCCGGCACGAGGAAAATGGTTGCGTCACGACGGTTCGTGCTCCCGACTTCCGCTCCGATCGCAGCTTCCGGCAACGCACGTGCACACCCGAACGGATTTGCACGAAAAAAACGCGTTTTGGAACGCGTGAAGTGGAAAGCGTTTTGCACCGCTGTTTGCTCGGATGTCGGAAAGTGCAGTTCTTGCAGCGACCTCGGCCAATCGGACACTACCAATGTCCTTAGTACTTTGTTCTAATTGGCTGTTTTCGCACTAGCTGCACTCAAAACGAGATCAAGCACAGTTGATAGAATTACCATTTTAAATTTGTATGCATACAATTAAAAAGATTTTTGAGGTAAATTAGTTTGCAATTAATTATTTCTACATTATGTATTTAATTAAAATAATTAAGTGGAGATAAATTAAATAGTCTTGTATTGACGCTTCTCATTGGCTGTTGCATTCGCGGGGCATTTGTGGAACGCCTCTGAAAGTACGAAACAATTGTATGCGATACGGAACGCTTGTTGATTCCGGCATTTAGTCGAATATTCGGCCATGTTCGGCGGGAAATAGTGCAACGGGATATGAGATAATTGAAGGCCATTCTCAGGAAAGTCTTTTCTTGTTAAATTAGAGATCGACAGTAATTGTCCGACCGCGCTGATACAAAACAAACCCCAATCATGCCGTACAATCTAACGGAAGGATCGTTGGAGGTAAGGCCGAGGTCTCTCAACATCGTTATTGCGTTGTATTGGCGTTGACGGGAATAAAATGTTTCAGAAAATCATGCGGGGCATGGACATCGACAAACCGGTTCTTCAAATGTTGGTGAGTACGACAGGACGGACAGTTTGACGGAATCTTTGATTTGTTCTCGCGAGTCGACGAATCAAAATTATCTCTTAGGATCCCTGACTTCTAGACAACATCTAGAAAGACTAACAGACTTTCGACCTTGCTTCTGTCATTTTATTTAGGCTGTATATTTAAACGTAAAATGTTTGTTACGCTCTGGTTTTACATGTGTCTTGATTTGTCGTATCCATCTATCATATTAGAGTCACTTTGATTGTCAACAATTAGGATTTTACATAAAGTCGATGCTTTAAATTTGATAAGAAGTCTACTTTATAGTTCTTAGGAAATAGAATTCTAAATAATTACATATAATATTGTAGGGCTACAAGAAGTTACCCAGAACTGTCAACAAGGATGGTTCTGCTACAGATCGGTACAGATTACTAGTGTCTGATGGGCAGAAATTAAATTCATTCACGATGTTGGCTACTCAATTGAATGATCTGATCACAGATGATATTTTGAATGAATTTGCGATTTGCAAAGTAACCAACTATCACTTGAGTTCAGTGAACAACAGTGGCAAAGAAAAGTATTGTTTTATCTCATTACTTTATACACAAAAATAAGCAGGATTGAATAGTTAAAAAGTTAAAACTTTTAATTTGACATTACTTTTAACTGAATTAGTTTTTTGTTCATGTAACTTTCAATGTAACTAAATTAATTTTATAAGTTATTAACTTGAATTTAATTAATATGATGTTAACTTCTCTCAATCCTGAAAATAATAAGTAAGTAGTACATGTGTCAAGCATATTTTAATTTGTCAGACGTGTAATGCTGATATTGGGTATTGATGTGCTAGTTTCTGGCAACGAAGTTGGATACAAAATAGGTAATCCAACCAACATAGAGATGACAGCACTGAAATCAGAACCAGATTCTACATCTACATCCACAGCTGGACATTATCAAAGTGAGTATTATTTTGTACCAATTGTGTTTAGAAATATTTAAATTACCATAATTTACATTAATTTGTATTACCTAAATGAATTAAATTAAGTTTGCTATGTCATGAAATACAAAAGCTTTTTCACTGACAACAGATGGTTCATCCAAAATCGTTGCTTCAAATCATCATGCTTCTGATATACCCACCACACCAATTGCAGCATTAAGTCCTTATCAAAACAGGTGAAGAATTCTGTTGCATACAGAAATGATGAATATTCGAGTATGGTAATAAGTGAAGAAATAAAATAATAATATGTGTTTAGATGGGTGATCAAGGTTCGCGTGACCAGTAAGTCTCCGATTAGAACATGGAGTAATTCTCGTGGAGAAGGCAAACTTTTTTCCATGGATCTGATCGACGAAACTGGCGAAATTCGGTGCACCGCGTTCAGAGATGCATGCGACAAGTTCTACGAATTGATAGTGGTAAGTGACGCGCGATTAAAATCAGTGATGATTAAGCGAATCTTTTCTATAAAATATTAAACGAGTATTTTATTTAATTTTATAGCCTGGTAATGTTTACTATATCTCACGATGTACGCTGAAAGTGGCGAACAAACAGTTTAATACACTGAAAAATGATTATGAGATGTCAATGACTAATGACACAGAGATCGTGCCTTGTCACGAAAGCAGTGATGCCATTCCAACATTGCAATTTAACTTCTCTCCCATAAGTCAAATCGAAAACAAAGAGAAAAACGACATATTAGGTAATACAATATGTTTGCAAGAACCAATTTCTAATTAAATCTTACATGTGTAATTTTATTAATAAAATGATTTTATTATCTATATGATAATTTTTTTGCAACTAAAATCTATCAATTGTTAACATTTATATTACTTCGCATCTTGTCTGTTTCAATTTTATCTTTGAAAATTATCTAAATAAATTATAAAAAATTAATATTCGTCTTTTGTTAAAGTTTTACTGTATATGATAATAAGTATCACAACTCTTTAAATTATATTATATAAAATAAAATATATAATCTTATATAATTCAACTAATTTTAAAATTATATATATTATGATGCGTTTGTAATAGATGTCTTAGGCGTCGTTACAACTGTCAACGATATACAACATATTACGGCGCGCAGTACTGGCCGAGAGCTTGTGAAGAGAGATATTAGTATTGTTGATGACAGTGGTACGATGGTGAGCGATTTATTGACACATCAGATTTCAATATATTGCTATTACAGACGAATAAATAAATTTTTTACCAGGTAACTGTTACACTATGGGGAAAGCAGGCCGAGGACTTTGATGGTTCTGATAACACCATTTTAGCTATCAAAGGAGCACGCGTGGGTGAATTTAATGGTGGAAAGAACTTGTCATTAATAAGTTCTTCCGTAATTGAAAAGGATCCCGATCTTCCTGAAGCACATAAGTACTATATATTCGAACTGATTTTTAATTGATCAATACTTTTAATTTTTTAATTATAATTTAAATTTATTTATAAAATTTATTGGAATTAGATATATTGTTATATATAATTTACTAAAAATGTATAAATTTATTTTCTATACATTTTCTATACATTTGTTCTTTATACGATTTTTAATAGATACAATTTAATTCTTTAATTATATCTTTTAAATGTTTAAAAATTAAAGATATGCAACATAGTTACACAAGGATAATGTAATATTTGACGTATTATGTTGTACATTTCAGATTGCGCGGATGGTACACTGCAGTCGGTCATTCGGAGAGTGCTAAATCATTGTCTAGAGTAGGTGGAGGCGGAGGTGACTCTAACGCGTCGTTGTACACTTTCCAGGAGGCGACCGAAGCTCGATTAGGAGAGAAAATGAATCTCCCAGATTTATTTGCAGTCGTGGCGACCATTAAACAGATCAGAACGGAAAATTCAGTTTACCAGGCGTGTCCGATAGAAAGTTGCAACAAAAAGGTGAATAGTATACGGATATACTACAAAAATGTCATATTTTTTCATTATGTTCTTCAGTACGAAGTATTGTATAATACTATTCAATTTCAGTTAATCGATCAATCTACTGGAGTCTTTAGATGTGAGAAGTGTAACAAGGACTATCCAAATTTCAAATATCGCTTACTGGCAAGCGTACGTATTGTTTTTTCGCGTCCTTATTTATTACTTGAAAGTATCTTTCGATGTCAGTTCGGCTTATTGTTGCAACGATTCACAGATGGAATTGGCCGATGCGACAGGCAGTCGCTGGGTAACTGCCTTCAATGATGATGCTGAAAAGATATTGGGAATGTCGGCGCAAGAATTGGGGGAGTTGAAGGAGAACGATAAAGATGCCTACTTACAAAAATTCGGCGAAGCGAATTTCAAGACGTTTACATTTAACTTGAGGGCGAAATCAGAAGTTTTTCAGGTAATCGATGCAATATCCATGTTATTTTTTACGATTAAATTGTATTTCGAGTTAATCTTATTTTTTCTATGCTATTATATATTATTTTTTGCTATTATAGTTTTTTTAAATTTCTACATTTTTTTCCAGGATGAAATGAGAATAAGGCACAATTGTCAGGCAGTTGCGCCAATAAATTACAAGACTTATTTAACCCATCTGATAGGCAAAGTCTCCAAGTTAATAGACCTCGAGAAAGTAGATCTTAACTAAGATTCCATCTAATTTCTCGATCTTCGTCAAATTATTTTCAGATAATTTGTTAAAAAGATTTACGTATTTAATTTAAGCATTATGATATCGCACATTTCCGTGAAGTTTTGTTTACTTAGATCATTGCTATTATTCGATAAAACATTATTTAATTATTCTTTAATGTAAGAAAAGAAAATTATGTGCATCACATGGGATTAAGTTGAAACTTGTGTACGTTAATCTACTTCAGTCGTTTATCGTTATTTTTCACAATATTTGTATTTTTTTCTTTTTTGATTGCGCTATATAATATTGCTATATAATATTGTAGTATGATTTTTAAAAATAAATTTCTAATTTTCATATTGAGAGATGCTCGCCTTATTGTCTGATCCAGTGAGATACGACTGCGGAAAATCACATGTTTTTACTACAAACAATATTTTATTATCTCAGTTTCTTTAAATCCTAAAGTTTTTGCAACATCTGTTCAAAATTATTTGATACACAATAACAATGTAACATTTAGTAAATATTATTTAACTTTATTCTAACGTGCGAAATGCATCTGATTATTTTTATTGCGCTGCGAATGCACGTATGTTCCGGCACATGTTCAAGATTGAGCGTGATAAAATTATTACGCAAAAACGGATTCTTATCAGAAAACAACTTGTCACGCTGTGAGATTCTGATATTTATCTTTGATAGCGCGATTGAGTCTGAAAGTTCTTAGGATTTCGTAGGACGTTGATAGTTCTCTTCGGATTCTTTTACGGTTTTCGGTTTGAACGAAATCCCTGCGGATCTCGCAGGAAATCGAGCGAAGAAGTTGGAGCGGTGTACAATACTTGATGGTTTATTAATTGCCAAGAAGTAAAATACACAGGCATTTGTTATAACAATGATACTGCCGAGGAGTAAAACTTTTTCTTTTTTTTTTTGTAATACGACGGTATCGTAAATAACATCTAGCGACATTATAATCGGTACTAAAAAGAGAAAAGCTGGTCTCGTGTCCCGTCTTTTTTTTCCCTGCTTATTAACGTCGGTAACTTTACAATTTACAAATGCATTTCCCATGCGCCGCGATCCTCATTCTCGTCCTCGTTTTCGTTTTACATCCGTCGCCGCTCTACTTTGTATGTACGGATTGCACGAGTGCCTAGTCGAAGATACCCCCACGACACCTTGCACGTTTGCATGGTGGTCCCAAGTACATTTTGTCTCTCGCACTCGTATTTTGCGGTAAGTACAACGTGAAGGTGGCTCGCACCTCCACGTACGTTTCCGAAGCGGGAATCGATCGATGGAACGAGTCCCGACGGCTCGATCGCGAAATCCAATCCATACTTTAGATTCAATTTATGATTTTACAAAATCTACAAGGTCGAGGCTCAGAGACGGGGAAAGCTATAACAATTTTTTTTTTGTTTTTGTTTTCCACATATTTCAGAGTCGTATCTAATAATCGAGGAGGAAAAGTATAATTTCGTCTAGTTAATATAAGACTTATCGAAACGTGATATTCTCTGACGCCGATCGGATGTAAAAAGTTGGACTCGATCTCGTGCCACAGCATCGATTCCCGAAAGTTTTACGCCTCTAGTCGCAGATTGAGGCCGCATATCACATTGCCGGCAGTTCCGCTGGAGCTCTTTCGATCTCCGTTAACGTTAACTCTTGATGCGATTAGCTATGTCAAGGTACGTAATTGTCGTTTAGGAGATATGGAATTGTTTTTTCCATGTTCGTCGTACAGAGTGCCTCCGGATCTGCCGGACGTTTCTACGGCCGTGAAAAGGTCTCGCTCTCTAATGCGAGAGACGCCGCATTATTATCGTCTCGTCAATCTTTCACCTGACGTGACGCTCGAGGCGGACGAGAGCATTTCGGAGCGAAAAACGACCAATTGAACGACGAGTTATTTGGAACTTGATCTTGGAGCGACTTAATCCAAGATGATTAATTCTAGTTCTCGTCTCTGGTGCAAAACAAACCCTTATCTTTTCAGTTCAAATTCGTCGAGATTTTCATCGAGGCTAAACAATTTGAAACAATTAGAAACTGCGTTCGAAAGCGAACCGCCTTCGGCCCTTCATCCCGATCGCGGATTTCTGAGGTAATCGCATCCGACAGCTCCGGCGCACTCTGTGCGTTTACAAAGGACGTGATTTTTATCTTAAATTTTCCGGATTCCCTACGCTCGTCACGCGCTCTTCAATCCCTCGCGTCGTTATTCTCGTTAGCGCAAGATCACTCTTTCGCTCGCTCTCTTTCTCACTCTCATTCTCGCATACGCACATACGCACTTTTTCTGGTCTAAGCCTCCTCACTCCGTTAGTTATTTTTTAAATCGTACCCCTACTCTGATTTATCTACCTAATTTGCCTGTATCTATACATTATTTGTGTGTACGTTTTGTGTGAGTAGGTGTTTGAAATGTTACCACATAGACCTGCAGATTCGATATGACTTAATCGTCGGGCTAGAGAGGGGAATAATAGGGGAGAGGAGGGAGGGTTAAGTGGTGGATAATATTCGAAAAATAAGTACGTAGTTTCGCAATAGGCGGTGATAAACAGTAACGACGAATTTAACAAGTACAATATTGCTCGATCTCGTATTATATTTATGTATTTATACGTATGTATATTTATATAACTATTTTTTTACTCGTTTATTTATATATATATAATATATGTATAATATGTAATAAAGATACTCTCCGCTCTCTCTCTCTCTCTCTCTCTCTCTCTTTCTCTCTCGTTCGCTCGTTTGAAGTAGCCTTCTTTCGCAACTCTCGACTCTCTTCTATCTGGAACTAAGAAAGGGCTCACCACGTTCGCTCTCTACACGGCTATGTATACATATGCATAAATATATGTATATATTTATATATATATATATATTTATATATGCAAATAAGTGATGTACGCACATCGGCAATCCTGCTTCTGTTTCCACGTTCTTGTCACCGATTTCCCGACTTTGGATTTCAAAGTAGGATCTCTTCTCCTCGACGAGAGGTGTCAAAGAACTTCGAGGAACTGATCGATAATTTTCTGACTTACAATATCGGCGACTCCGAACACCGTCGGTCGTCGAGAAAAAAAATCGTCTCTCGAGACCAGGGAATCCGTCGTTGAAGAACCCAGAGGCAGAAGTGGGACAGCTATCGTGTACGCTCATCACGCACCCACATCTATTTATAATTATTTAAAATCTCTCTTGACCTAAGTGATCACTATAGGCCTAATGATCTCGTGTCGTAGCACAATCTCTCTCTCTCTCTCTCACTCTCACACACATTTTTAATTTTCGTTCTTTATTTCTCTCTCTCTCTCTCTCTCTCTCTCTCTCGCTCACTTTTGAAATTCGTACGAACCCTTTCACTCTCTTGTAGCACGTTCGTCCGGTGAAGCGTCCGAAGGGCATTTTTCTTTCTTCCCTCTCCGAGAGAAAGCAAAGGACAAGCGAAATCGAAAAGGCTACGCAGTTATTTTGTGCTCTCGATCTTTACTGGCCGCGCTGCTCGAGTCCGACACCCGTCTGGCTACTACACCTGTAAAATTTTCTCCCTTTCTCCTCATGATCGGAGTGTCGCCAATTGTCATTAACTTCACCGTTATATCTCGAGCTGTGAATCGAACCGGTTCTTCCGGCGTCTGAAAAGTGCAGCGCGTTAGAAGGGATAAAAGATCGCGATAGATGAAGGGACTTCGATCTCCAAGATCTCGTAATTTATGGCGAATTGGATACTAATAGTTTAACAAAATAGTAGCTTACAAAACTATCGACGAGTACTACGGTGTCCAAGCGTACGTCTCTTAAAAATTGTTGCCGATAAGAAACTCACTAGTGCATGAACCTCCCGTTACCTCGTTAACGTTAGTCGAGGTTCGCGAAAGTTCACCCCGGGATCACGACACGGCCATCCAGGACGTCACCGAGACGGATATCGAGCTCTCGAGCCGCCAGTCAAGGCTTTTCTACCGCCTCTTCTTCATCGTACGATTTAATAAGGTAGGTACGTCGCCCTCGTGTAAATACAGTAATGTACAATCTTTCTTTGGAGTTAAACCTTACTGTGATCTCGGCGCGATTGGCGCAAAGGGGGAGAATTGGGGGACGGGGTGAGCTGGGCTGGACAGGGGGGAAAATGGGACAAGGGGGAGTAACACCTACGTTCTACGTTGTCGAGTGCGAATCGAGTTTTTTTTTTTTTTGGTTTTTAAATGACGAAAGAAGACTTCGCTCTATCTACAGCTTCAGTTGACTCCTGATAGTCGTGTGACTTGAACGCGACTCTTTTCGTTGCTTCGGTTATCTCGCCATGTAAAGTCCTCTTCTGCTCCTCCTTCTTCTCCTTCAGCTTCTTTGTCCTTCCTCTTCTTTGTCCACCTCTCTTCGTCCTCCACCTCCCTCGTCCTTCGCGCTCGCAAATTCCACTGTCTTCCTCCTCCGCAAGTGTCGCCGTAAATCTCTACCTTTCCTTTCGCGAAACGCTCGCGAAATTATTTTCGACACCGACCTCCTCGGAAATGCGCGTGTTCGGTCAAGGGGGAGGGGAGGCGGAGGGGGAACAACGGGACTCCCCCGCCTGGGGGGAGCCACGAGGGAGAGGGAGATTTAAATGTGTTTTGCTTCTTTCGCTTGTAGACATTAGTCGCTGACATGACGTTCGAGTGTGATCCTCAAGCGCAAGTTGTAATCGCGGAGAGCGGCAATACACGATGAGACAAATAAATAAAGCTTATATAAATCGAAATCTTTTTGCCTTTCCTAACGGGAGATAAGTATAGTAATTTTTGTACTATTATCTTGTCGCTTCCTCTTTTCTCTCTCGCTCCGTTATTTTTTTTTTTTTGTTTCCTCGCGTTTCCAAAAATTTCAGTCCCGCCCGACTCTCTAGAGCCGGGTCAAACCGTGAGAAATCGAATTAATCGCTGCAATTTGTTCGTGCATTTAATTTCTCCGGTGTGTACGTGTACATGTGTGTGACTAACGAGAGGTATAGGTATATATAATATATATATTATCTTTTTATTTAAGTTTCAACATCGCTCAACATGCTAACTCTGCCGGCAAAGAGAACGAGAGGCTGCTCGTTCCTGAACCGGAGATTGGATTTTAGCTCCGTCTTTAAACTATACGCGATAATTCGACGCTTCTGCCACGCTAGAGAAAAATTCCGTCGGCTTCTTCGTTGTGATTTCGGTATAAGGAGACTGTGTGGTGTGTGTGTGTTTGTGTATGTGTGTGTGTGTTCCGTTAATCTTAAGTTAGAGATCCGTTTTTAATCCAGCTTTGACGATCGATTAACAACCGCATTGACGCTTCGAAACAGCTCGCTTCGAAATCCTCGAAGCTCCTCGTCGGCGGATTATTGCCATTGTGGAGGCAGAAAGCACGTCTCGGAGATTAAATCTAATTTACGGTCGCCGAGCGGGCGACTAACTAAGTTTGAAGTTCGATGGACAATTAGATCGGACACGTCCTCGACGCTAAATGAGGAAACCGGGCTTATCACGGGCTCTCCCGTCTCCAGCCGAAAATCAAACTCAATCTCCGAATCTGCAACGCGCGAATCTGCTCCGACGCGTATGTTAACCCTAAACTTGCTTAAAGGACTAGGGAAGTTAAAGATTTAAGATTACGTTGCGCGCATAAGGAATATGCAGCAGATACTTACCAAGTACAACAGATTCAACGTTTATTTCTCTTTCAGGTCGAGAGATCGCGAGTCTCCTTTAGACACCTCTGTACCTCGGAACGGAAAGAGACGTTACAAAAATTCTGAAATCCGGTACTTTACAAAGGTCCATTCGGTCTCAAGTTTAGGGTTAGGTATTTTCATTAAGTATTACTATGTTCCGACAATACCGAAGATACCCGAGAGTCGACTCGGTGAACGCGAACGAAAGGATAACGTTCTAACAGACGAAATGCGATAAAGATCGCGAGCAAACGATCGAATGGACTGTCGAGTGTAATTGTGCTGATTGTTGTTGGTGTCGATGTTGTTGTTGCTGTTGTGTTGTTGTAGTAACAGTAGTTGTTGGTGGTGGTGGTGGTGGTGGTGGAGGGTGATGGTAGTGACGCTCTCGTAGCGGCCGACGGGGTGCGGATGGTCGACAAAGAGTGTGTGGCCGCTTACTTGAGTAGCTGATGGGCTCGCTCGTTGGCCACCTGTATCCTCGTCTCGTTCGATTCGCCCTGCGTGTCAGAGAACAAGAAAAAAAACAAGAACGCAATGTCGTATGCGCGAGCTGCGGACGGCCGACGATCGAGACGGCTGCGGATCGAGACTTCGATGGACGGGGGATTGGAACCCCAGGTGTGTGGTTTTCTCTCTCTCTTTCATTCCCGAGGACCTCGCGAGAGCTAAGGGATTCTCGGAAGACTCGCGATATCGATCGCTGGGATATCAATTTGACGTCCCGCGCGGAATGTTTTTCCCCGCTGACGCGGGGGATGAATCTCGTCGGCGCTAGACAAACGGACGTAGAAGCGTTTAGGAAAAAGACTCGCTGTAAGACAAATTGATTCCGGTTTCCGGTTTCCATCGGAGCGGCGACGGTTTCGCCGCGACAGCAAAACCCGTCTGCCAACGGATAGATTGTTCTACTTCGACTACGAATTCCGCGAATTCATTCTATCTCGTGTTCTTCCATCTTGCCAACGATAGAGATACCTCGGGTGAATAATCCATCATATCCCGACATTTTCTTTTCTCTCGTCTTGAGTAAACAGCAAGTTTCCGAGATTACCTTACTCCTTCGTGCGCGGTTTCGGGAGATTTCACGTGGAAAATTCTCCGAGAATCCCGAAGCTCATTTCCCAGGTCCCCGCGGCTAATAGTCAATAGTGTAGCCTAATCGCGGTTTTGCGCGAATCACCGGGAAGGTTGAGATTCGCATGCTGCTTCACCGCGACGACGACGACGGTGTCAAGCGTGTTAACCCGATTGACCCCGGGGAGCATCGGGGTGAAAGCGGTCGAGAACGGTGCGGTCTCGACACGAGGGGGGGTTCAAAGGGATCAACGAGTGACATTCCGTCGCCGTCGTCGACCTGTTCGTGATACAATCATAACGACAGTGGTGACAGCTCGTGTGACGGACCTCGTAACAATTTGTGTGTACGGAGAGCGATGACATGTCCCAGTGCGATGCTCTTGCCGCTCGTGATAGCCGCGGTAACTTCTTGCCGAAATATAATGCATAAAATATCCAGATACAATTTGCGAATCAGGCCGGTCTTTTAATTCATCGACTGATCAGTCACGTGTGTTGTGTTAAAAACGATCCTTGTTTAGATTTTAATGTTGAAATTTTAACAAGTTTTAATTTGACATAATATGATTATATTACTTAATTTGTGTTAAATTAATATTTAACATTTCTAACTGTTAAACTAATATAATTTAGGGGTAAGTAAACAAATTGCATTAAAAGTAATGTACTTTTAAAACTTAAGTTCTAAAATTAATAAATAAAATGTATGTAATGTAATTTTATTTATCTAGGAAAAATTAACATTTTAAGACTGCATTATTTTTATTTGATTATTTATCTATAAATTGTATTATTTTCATATCACAGTAAATAAATTGTATTATTTTCATTTCACAATTTCACAGAAATTAAATATTGATATTTAAAGCACATAATTACATTATTTTATTAACAAGGATCATTTTTAACATAAACACAAAATGTTTTCTTTCGTGCTGGCAAATCTGGGTCTTTGTCTAACTCGAATTTTTTTACTATTTCAGAAGCTTCCAAAAAATTTAAAAAATTCAGGTTACTTTTCAACATTTCTGCTATATTATCAATTAATTGCTTAATTAAATCCTCTATTTAATAAGAATTGAAATTGTGCTTATGTGCCAAAAAAGATCTGAATTGCTATGTTAATTGTTGCAATTACTGGAAGAGAGGACACGGATTTTCTTCCGCCGGCTCCAGATCCAGTAGTATCTGTGATTAACGGACACAGGGACAGAAGCACCGATCGTTTCTCAATGTCACGCTGGTCAGCGTGAAAACTCGAGACACCCTCGAGGTGCATTCTGCAATTCTAGCGACCGACTCCTCTCATCCTTTCGACGAATCTGGAGTCAATCTCTCACCGTAAAAAAAAAGCAACACTCGTCGCTTTGACTCGTCTTCGAAAGACAAAGATTTCTCGCAAAGAGTTCACCGCGGTAAAAATTATATTTCTCCCACGATCCGGCTGTGCAAATACCAGATCAGCCAATTCCGACCCAAGAAGCTCTTTCGTGTACCGCGGCTATCGAGCGGCCGTCGTTCAATGTACATCGTCGGAAAGCTTGGTAGTGGTGATAAAAGTAGTAGAAGTGGTAGTTATTTGGTGGTAGTGGTAGTGATGGGCGGTGGTGGTTTTTTCCGTTGCTGCACAGGTTGCTAGCGAATCGGATTTGGTGCCCGGGCGACGACGAGAAAACAGCAAAGAGGAAAACGGGACAGGGGGGAGGGAGAGGGAACTCGTTCGCAGAGCTGGGAACATTCGAACAATCCCGATATTTCGACGCTTCGTCGGCTGATCAATCGCAATATTATCGCGGACCTCTCTCCCCCTGCTCATTCCGATAATTAAATATTAAATATTCGGTTGTACGGTGGCACAACTCTTTCTCTCTCTCTCGGCAAATCGCGCGCCAACAACGTCACCGTGCGTCAAATCATATTTGACAAATTCAACATTCAAGTAATTCGATTCGACAGCCGACACCGAAGCGCGTGGATATTTATAACTGATATGCACTTTAACATCTAACTCGCGCCCCCTCGAACAATCCCAGCCCCGAGATCGCGTGTCAGGCCTCCCTACATGGTTATAATACACATAAGTACGCGCGTATAATCTCCACTTCTTTTCTTGTCTTTTCTTTCTTTTTTTTTTTTTTGCTCGAGACGGCGTCTCTGTAATATGCAACTTGGGGCTCGGAGGAGGCGGATACAGAGAGAAGACGTTTTTTTTTTTTTTTACTTGAGCAGGGCGTGCGCACGTTGATTCGCCACGGCTATCCTCGTTTCATTTGACTCGCCCTGCGGATTATCAGTTTGGGTTTTGGTCACAGAGGCGTGTGCGTGTGTGTGTATGTATGTGTGGGGTGTGTGCGGCTAAGTTCACAGGCGAGTGGTGCACAATCTCTCGTCTCGACTCGAGTCCTGCGGTACAGGGTGTTTGCAACCCTCTCGGTTACGTAGCAAGCTTGTCACTTATACGTTAGTCGCTTGCGCGAAAAATCAGCTGGCCATTATATAGCGAATACGATCGATAACTAATACCATTACGTATATATGTATATATCGTACACATTGTTGCTGGTGTGGAGGCGTTATATTTGAAAAGAATCAATTGAATACCGATGGCAATCGTGAAAAGTTAATATCTCCCGATTGTTATCTCCCGCTCGTTTCCTCCTCCCGTCGGATTTGCCTCCCAATAAATCTTCGACCGATTAATCGCGGACTATTCGAGATTGTACATCACTCTGTGACATCCCATTAAAGACCATAATCTCTTCTCGGACATACGGTATGGATTTTTGAAAGTTATCCGATTAAAATGTAAAATCGCCCGGATTACGGATATGAGCTTAAAAAAAAATTGTATTTTTTCCCTTTGGAATTACATTTGTAAAAAACACCTTTTAAATACGCATGGCCTTTAAAGGGTCGCGAATCCTCAAACGATCAATATTCGTCGTCGATACAACGGTAACGTTATCGAAGAAAAGAAAATCGTGACTGTCGAGGGAAAGACAAGATAGCAAAGAACTGTTAATAAAAAGTGCGAGTAAGTAGACGAGGGCGAAAAGAAGAAAATAGCTCGATGGTAAATTTAATCGGAATAAATATCAAAGGTTGCAGAAATGTTAATATCCAAGTATTAATTATTGATTATTAATTCGGATTAATATAAACGCTGCAAGTATCATGCGCGGTAAATACGAGTCATACGACAAGATAGATCGCAAGTTCAATAGCAGCGCGTTGCAATAGGTGACAGATAATTATTGATTGAAATATCATTACCGCGAGGTATGAGTACGTATTGATCGTTCGAGAAGCCGTTTCATATAGCCAGACAATTCTGTCTTCTTTTTTTCTTGTCTAGGATCTACTACAAGGAACTATGATAAAAATTGAAAGATAACATTGGAGACATACGAGTTTTCAACTATTCTTGTTTAAAAAAAAAAAGACCAAAAAATCATCACGTTAGAACAGCAAGATGACAAATCTATATTTTGCCTGATTATTCACAACGAACTTCGTCCACTTTGTAATGTAAATATTATTTTGTTTTGAATGATACCAGACTCAATAATTAAACGGAGAGATTCGATTAGCAATGTTACATCGATCCGCCTGCGCAGATAAAATAAAATAAAGATCTTTCACTTCTCCGTCTCCAAGTAAAAAAAAGTCTCTCGCCTTCCTTCTTTAATTTAATAGATTTTTTTTATTGAAAACTCATAAAAAATACCATAGTTCCTCGGTAAGATTTTCGTGAAAAAGAAATAAAAAGAGAAGGAAGAGATAAATCCGAAGCGTGACTAGACGCGTGGGTGGTGCAGACAATTTGGCGCGCACACAAGAACACAGAAGGCAGGCTGTGCTGGGAGAGGACGATTGACGAGTAGCGCGAGAATTGTGCCCGGAGAATTTCAGCGAGGAGCCGTAGAAAAAGGACGAGGTACTTAAGACGTGGGCGAGCGGGAATCGTGGCTAAAATCGTGCGATGCACGTGCGTAGGCATGCAGTCTCGCGTTGCAACGAAATTTATTGGAATCCCGCAGACTTCTTCTGGAGTCGATCTTGAAATTGGTTAGACGTCGTCGGGGCACCCGCCCGGATTGGTATAACATGACGTATAAGAATAGGAAGGATAAAGGAAGGAAGGAAGGAAGGATACATAAGAAAGCGAAAGCGACGACGAACGTGATGTGCATCGCTCTGAGCCTGTGCATTGTGACATAGAAATTCGCGCATACCTATATCGAGACACGTGTCAGCTCATCCTACAGTTAATCCAACACACACGTGCGAACAGTTGAAATCGCATCGCATCATCTTTCAGACCGTTCAGCATTAATTGCGACTAATTAAATTTACATTTTGTACACATACATCGCAAGTACACGTTACCAATTTGGACAATTAAAAATTAGTTATTGAATTGAGAATTAATTTTGTTATGGAAAAATTGTTGATAGCACTATTCACAAGTGCGTATTGGATTTCAATAATCTCATCGACATACTGAATTACGTCTTTACGAAGGTTATCGCTGGATATTTTAGGTTTGTCGACCAGTCTCAACGATAGCCCTCGAACCTTAGTGAAATTTGTATACAGCGCTTTGAATATAAAAAGTGATATCATCATTTATCAAGCCGGTCATCATTGACAAATTAAAGGCACAATAATTCTTCATTCTTCCCATCCCTTTACAAATCCCTTGAGAATTTCTTACATCAAGGAATTTGCTAACTTTCAAATCAAGCTAAAGAATTTAAAGCAAAGATGCAATAACAAACGCAGAAGTTGTAAGTTTTTAAGCGCTCTACTTTTGCTCCGAGTACAATAATCTGTCCAGGACGCCTCGTTCTTTCGACCAAGGTGTACCTCGCAATGCGTATGTCGACGAGTACGACGGACGTACTACGGATTGCCGTCCGGCTAGTTTCTTTAGAGCCATGCCAGGTCGCGCGGTGCAGCGCTTGGACGCCTGGAGGTGCTGCGCATTCATTGCTCGCCATTACTCGCCTACCACTCACCTTGCGGTTGATCCTGTCGATCTGCCGGTTCTGATTCTCGAGCTCGCTGCCCATGTCAATCGCCATGTTCCTCAGATTGCCGATCATCGTGTTGACCTGGCCCATGTTCTCCTCCATCTCCGTCTCACGCGCGTCGTTCGTGATCTTGGCGATGTAGCCGCCCTGCGGCCCGAGACCGTTGCGGTCGTCCATCACCCGCTGCGGTTGGTTGTTCACGACTTTGCCGTCGTCGTTGCCCTTCCACGTACCTTCGTCCTCCTTGAAGCTGGCACCTCTGTACGCACAACAACGTCACGATTAGGTCGAACGAAAGTGTATTAAGAGTGAATTTAATAAGTAAAATGTGCAGAGAGTTTCTTCGATTTTTCTAAGAGAAAGTAAAAAAAAGGGAGAAGTAAGATAAAACAGCTATGTCATACTTGTTACAGGGAAGAACGCAAAGGCCACAGCACTTCTCCATTCCGGTGAGATTCTTCTCGGCCTCTCTCATGTCGGCGTTAATCTGGTCCATGCCCTCCTCGATTCGGTCCAGTTGTTCTGTTTTGTTTCACAGGAATATAACGTTAGAGTTAGGTAATTCTTGTTCACGGAGACTCGAAGGGGAAAGGGCAACCACGCGAGAGAGATCGTTACCTCTAATTAGAAGCCATTGCAAACGCTCTACAAAAGCGAGCTAAACTAAATTCAACTTGAAGAAGAGTGTGTCTGCGACACCTTCTATTGCCGAAGTGTTCTACGTGATATAATAAGATCTTTTGTGAAATAAGAAAGCAGGAAGTTTCAGCTCCTCGCGGCACAGGCTCGTAAACATGTTAAGCTCATTTTACGTATATCTGTTCAATTTTTTTATCAATTTTTATCAATTTCATAATTAATAGTTTCTTTATTAGATTATATATTCGTTTGTTTTAGACTTAGTTCCATTATTTGGATATTTAATTTCCTTTTTTCTATTAAAATAAATATACAAATATACACTGAGAAAAAAATATTGTTGATTTGACAAAATTTTCCAACTAAATTAAAATTTTGTCAGTTCAAGAATTTAACTTAAATGTACATACTTCAATTCAAGTATTTATATAATTAATTGAAATATATAAATATGATTGAAATTGACAAAATCAGTTTAATTCAGTTGGAAAATTTAGTCAAATTTAACAACATCTTTTTCTCAGTGTATTTAATGTAAATTTAATGTAAACATGATTACGAAAGAAAGGCCACCGCGAAGAGTTAAAGCTCGACAAGTACGTAGCTTCAAGCAACTGAAAACTTATGAGAATCTTTATCACGAACATAAACAACCTAATGTGATGAAGCGGCCACCGGAAGCGCGGGTACCTTGCCCAATCCTCTTTCGCTGTCTAATTTAATCTCCTCGGGAGATAAGCGACGGTTCACTAGAATCCTCGTTCGAAGGAAAGGGGCGTCCCTTTTTTTTCAATCTTCCGAATTTCCGTTCGTCACGTCCCTCAATTCCGTTTCCGCAACGTCCCGAATCGTAAAATTCAATGAGACGTAAGAATTTCGTGTCTCTGTGAATTTACGTTCCGCGCGTAAAAATTTAATAAGCATTTCCAAGTTTGATTATTTTCGAGCTTACTCGCGAGAATGCAGATGCCCCTTTCCTTATCCATTCAAGCGATTGCGTTCGATTTTGTATTCTAAACACGGGAGTTCAATCGAGCGGAGGTCGATGATACACATTGTGCAATAGAATCTATATATCTTCGATGAATGATAGAGACGAATGGTGAGTCATTCGTTTCAAAGCTGAGATAATAATTTATCAATGTATAAGTGAACGATTATAAAAACGGACAAATCAAAATGTACTCACGTAGCTACTTTATTTTACCTTTACAAGGCGCTCGTGAAATTTTATTTAATTATAATATAAAAACACAGAATCAGTATTTTATTGAATACGCTAATGGTACACTGATGGAAAGGATTACTTAATTCAAATAAATATGTTATTAATACTTCAATTCAAAATAATTTATTTAATAATTCATTTACTTGTTTGAGGTAAACATTACTTTGATTTCATCTAAAATATAAATGTTATATAAATAGTAATAACACTTTAGTCCAAATCGAGTAATCTTTTCTCTCAGCGTGCATTTCGTAAGATGCGAAAAAGCGGGAGCTTCTTATCGCCATAAAATCAAAAGAGGACGACGTAGACTGCCGCGGGAATTTGAGGAAAATGTTTCTTCTTGTGCCATTGTACAGGACACCAATCTTTTTTCTCGGTGCGAAAAGCGCAGCTTTTTCCCGAGCGCCATCAACATCGGGATAAAGGTTGTCCGTGAGCGTGGGAAAACATCCGCTCGATAGAGCCCCCGGACTCTGCACAAAGTGGAAGTGCAACGAAAGCGCGAATTGCAGTTAAGCGAAGAGTTTCCTTGCTCGACGTTCCTGCATCGGGTGAGTTGCTCTGTCATGTGCTTAGAGAATATGTGCGGTGAGTTGCTTCCTCACTTGATGGGCGGTGGAAGTTTCAACTAAGTGTACAGGGTGCCTCGAAAGCTCTCGCCTAATTGCGCGCCGATGAGGCGCGGGGTCTGCGGTATTTGTGCGAAATCTAGATCATCCAATTTCGAATACCGACTCGCAGGCGTTGCGGATGAATTTCCGAATGAAATGCCTCGATATCACAGGGAAGCAATTTACACTACGGCCAACGCGAAAAGGTTTCAATAACAGGCGAAACTTTTATTTCAACAATCATCACATTTTGATCATCTTTACCTTAAAGTTATTTTTGGATCACTAATCTACATAGAATTTCGCTTCGGGGCAAAAAAGTTTAGAGATTTAGGGATTTGCGGGAAATTACTAGTTGCGTTTAAGTAATTAAAACAGCCAATTTTGACGAGAGGGGAGTTTCAAGACACCCTGTGGTGCCCACGGCTTAACTACAGGTATACAGTGGACATACGAGTTTGCCTAAAAGACAGCTTTATAGACGCGCGTAGGAGTATACTCATTCTCGGTTAACAGTACGTGTAAGCGATATCCTTGTAACGCGAGTATAGCGGGTGTTCAATTTAATAAACGGGATACACGTTCAGCTGAAAAGCGGTAGCCGGATTCGCGAGTGTTCGCTTGTACTCTTACCGTGTTATTATACCCGGCCTTTGGACGAAAGGGAAATCGCGTAGATGCGTCGTAAGGGTGTAATGTGTGTAAACACGATAACGCGTGTCGTGTCGACTGAGGGATGCCACGTGGATGCTGTCGTGAAACGTCTCGAGCACGTCTGTTGTCCGCCTGTTCTGTCTTTCTTCTGTTTCTTGTAAAGGTCCGCATTTTGCGTCGCACGATTTTCGTTTCGAGAAAATCCACGACTCTTTACGTATACAATCAACCGGCATTGGTACTAATCTATGCCGCGGTTGATTCTATACGTTCGTGACAATAAATTATTTCAACTGTAAGTGACTTCAGTTATTTTTTATCTTTTTATCTTTTATAAATCAGCCATCTGATTTATAAAATAAATCCAATATAAAATACATTGCTTTATAAGCGTAAGTTTAAAGAACTGATTAACAAGCAATGATCTATTTGTGAATGTAAAAGTCATAAGTTTTTTTTAGATATCTCATAAAAGTTTTACGTTGCTATAGATTCAATCTGGGGATATTCTCTATCTCATTTATGTTTGAAAATTAATACGTAGAGTTTAATATTTTAAGATTCAAAACGTTTTTCTAGTCTTTTTTTCAACTTCACTTTCTATAATCGTTATCTCAGTTTGCCTCTCATAATCCAGGTAAACTCACTTTAAGCATTAAAACTGTAAAATAACGTGATCCAAGTACATTGTCAATATCAAACGCGTCGACGTATCCGAAAATCGTGCGACACACCTCGAGGAAGCTCGGGGCCAAGATCTCGGAGATGCGGATGGGAGGAACGCGAGAGTCAAGAACGACTTGAGGAGACCGGAAGAAGGAGGCGAGGAAAAGACACGGAGAAGGGTACAGCGGAAAGTAGTATCGTAACGACAGTATTAGTACGTATAGTGTGGAAGAGAAAGTAGTATACGCACAAGACAGCAATGGCGAAGCCCGAGAAAAGCCGAAGAGAATGAGGGGGCGGAAGAGAACCAAAGAAGCGCGCGAGCAGAGTCAAGAGAGTCAGCCGAGAAGAAACAAAAGGGAAATGAAAAACAGAGAGAAAGAGAGAGAGCACCGCGTTTAAGCGGTGAGGGCGAAATGTACAATGCGAACGGTATAACGATGGTCTGAGTGCGTTGCTAGGTACTATGTAACACTATACTATTGGATATAGAGTATATACAGTATCATATCGTTGTTGATAAAAAAAAACAAAAAAAAAAACAGGAGCGTAGCGATAAAACAATAACCGACAAGTGAAACAAGGGGCCTTCGAGATTTCCTCTAACATTTATTTCACATGAGAGAATTGTACTGGAATAGCTTCCTTTTCTCTGGCCCAAGTGTAACCCGGCTACACCCCTGATGATTGACAGCAGTGTCTCGATGATGCACGCGCGTGTTACTGATAACCCCGGCGGGAAAGAGGGGGCACGCGAGTAACGGGGCCCCGGTTCTATCGTCGGCAGACTCGTGTTCGATTTTCCCCCGGTCGACGTCCAATCCTCGCGGACAATTTCGCGAGGGGGGAAAGGAATGATGATCCGGAAGCGCTTCCGCTCAGGCGGTTAATGGTGTCGGTATAGGAATCGAGATGTTAGAGAATGAGATAGGCGCGATAAAAGTGATAAACGTACGACGAGAGACGTCGCTTCTATTCGACGGATCGCGAGCGGGGAAGCGTGAAATTTTCAGAACGTACGGGAAATCGACCTCAGACTGCCTCGGAAGCGGAGTCCCGTCACCCGGGCCCCTTTCCCGGGGCGTTGTGTGTATCAGAAAGTGTCGGAAATACGCGGCAATATTTCAGAGCGAGATGCCGTGAGCCGGCGGAAAGATGCACGCGCGCGTGTGTGCAGGAAAATGATATACTTCCGTCTCTATTAGCAGCGGCGCTCGCGAGATATCGCCGCGTATTTTAATCGCGCGACAGATAAGAAGAGTTTCCTTTCAGCTTCCGCGCTACAAACGTCCCCGGTCGTAGGCGTACACTCGAGAGGAAGAAGCGTTTAATTTTACGATATTAAAGTTTCAATTTAGTTTTACAATATCAAAGTGTCGTTTTCGTCTCCGTTTTCTCAAATACCCAAAATATTTTAGCTCCAAACGGGATGTTTAGATTTAAAAATATTTTTAAGATTTTGAAAAACGGGGGAATAAAAACATTTTAATGTCTCGTGAAATTAAACGCTTCTTTTTCAAGCGTAAAAGCGGGGAGGCGTTTCGAGGGTAAAAATCGAGAGCAAAAAAAAAACCCCCCGAAGGGACAAATCTCGGTGTTATATCGTTAGGCAACGGACGACGTGCCTTCTCCGGAAAATATTTATAGCGACAAAATCGCGAGTACTATTCTTATCCGCCGCGGTGCGCACACCACGTACGCTGTGAAATGTTGATGTACTTTTATTTTAGCCAATTGTCGCTACCAGGGTGGCACGGCGCGCACCCCTGGGCCTTCTTTCAGCATGTATAATATGTACAGCCATCCTTTCGGATTACACTTTCTCTTTCCTCTCGCGCGCAAAACTCTCTATTCTGTTTTCGTGTTAGAGGCTAGAGTGAAGTGGCTTACCGCCTTGCTCGTCCAGCATTACGAGGGATTTCATCCCGACCTCGTGGCTCTAAACAGGCAACCGACAGGCAATCAGGCGGCGTGTTAAAACATCGGAGGAAAAAGTTAAGTCGCCGTCGGGACGCTCCCTCGCCTTCGCTCCGCGGTGATCCTCAGCACCCCCCCTCCCTCCCCCTGCTCCCGAAAAAAAATGAAGATTCCAGCCCACCCCCTTCCCCTCCCCCCGGCTGGGTTCGTTAATGTGAAACGCGAGGAAGAGAGTAGAACGTGAGGCGCGGAGAGACAATGACGGGGAAAGAGACAGAGATGAGAATGTGTCGGAGCGGCGAGAGGGCGCGGACGACGAATTTCGGTTCTCAGTTAGCTAATTAAAATCTATTTATACGTACATTAGAGAGGAGGGTGGACGGACGAGGGCGCTTGCCGGCGCGAACGCCGGCACGTGGCAAAAATGGGATTCCATGATAAGCATGAAAGAGGGAGGCGGGAATAATGAGAGGGAAACGCGTGCGAAAGGAGAGTTCACCCCTATCATTTTCTTTCCCAATTAATTTCAGGAGGGTTGGATGAACGAAGACGCGGCGGCGGGATCACGTTTCACGCTGAGTATAATTAGCGGCAATTAATTTGCTAAAATCTAGAAAGGACGACGTGGCGACGCGTACATCTTCGCACTCCCGGATGACGAGTGTCCGAGTGAAGGTCCTGGTTGTAATTAGTTTTTTAAAAAAGTAGCGTTGATTGCGCGCTAATTAGTCCTCCCGCGAATCTCAGATGAATCTCGGATGAATGGGGGAAATTCAATGAATAGAGCGCGCATGAAAGAGAGCGATACTTTAAACACTCGAGAGCGGGGGAAATGAAAGAGATGGAGAAATGGGATAAACCTGCTTAGTCCTCCGCGAAAGAGTGATCTCGCGGATGCCGATAATCTTTCGCACTCACTGTGACGTCCGCGTGTTTGCACAAGCGTAACAAACTATTGCTCGTAAGACTCTACGATGTAAACGAAGACAAAATTCGAGGGATATCTTTAAAAAAAAAAATCACTTTTTCTTTAATTGATGAGCAAACACGTACGATGCAATCTCAAGCAGCTTCTAGCAAACAATCGATACAACCGCTTATTCTACTTATTTATACTTCAAAATCGAATGTTACGCAAAGAATAAGTTTCTCCAACGTCTTCGATACAACGCTCCCCGACAACTTGCGGGCGGAGAATATCAGATTTCTGAGTGCGAACGATTCCGCCGATTGATGAACGCACCTCGGAGAAGTAAATGGACACCCAGAGCACAGAGCAAAGCCAGAGAGGAAAGTGGCGAAGGCGAGAAAGTCAGAGATAAAAGAGAGGCAGAAGTACGAAAGAGAGAAAAAAAGGGGGTGAGAGGATAGCGGGATACCCGGACACGACGAGTGCCCCGCAGCAGTAGACATCGATAGAGCGTCATGCCGCTGAAGAGATACGGTATACTGGAGATTACGGTAACGGAGATCAGGGAACAAGACTTCGGAGGGTAGTAGCGAGTGGAGTTTCGTCGGGTGACCTAGATAGACCTAAAATGGGGGAACCTAAGGAGCGACCAGACAACGTCGCTGAAGTGGCTCGACATCGATGACGTCGGGATGACGTCGTAGAGATCCTTCGACATCTGGCGACGCGAGGAGAGAACCGAATCGGGCCTCTCGCCGTCGCTCGTCGCTGCCTCGGCCCGATGACAGCGAATTGGTCTCATTGTCACGGATCACCCTCTCGGCGAAGGAGAGAATCGACTCGTACGGTTGTGATTCGCGTGTCGCCTGACTCGGGCGCACCAATCACGTTGACTCGTGAAACTCGACTGTACGATGTTGCAAGAGATCAGAAATGAAAAAGAACAAATATGTCATACTAATTATTGCGATTAAAGCAAAATATCCCGTTTCTCTTTACGTAACAGGTACGCAGTCGATTCTTTATTTCGCGCGACACTCTATCGGGATTTCCGGCAATCGCGCATCGGAAACACGCCCTTCCCGAATGGGAACGCAAATTGACAGGTAATGAAGGGCGCCCTTCGCTTCGCGCCTTTTCGCTTTTCCCGTCGGCTTTCATATCTCCCGTTTCCTCGCTCGTTATACACGTTATTTTTCTCTTCTTTTTTTCCCCCTTGATATCGACGTTCTGTATTACTCGTCGAATTATCGCATCGCTCGCATCGTTCTTCGCAGAAATACAGCGAAATAGAGAAACAGAGAGAAAAAGAGAAAGACAGTGACTTATTGGTGTTTTACTGGGAAACTGCTTACCGCCTTGGTGGTCTAACATCGTCAGAGTGTTCGCTCCGATCTCCTCGGTCTACGACAGGTTCGAAGGTGCCACACATTAACGGAAACGAAAGAATCGTTTTTCTCAGTGGATGGGTGCGAGAATTAACTGCGGAACAAAGTCACAGACAAGAAAGCAACAAAATCGCACGGGCACGTCCCCCGAAAGCGACGATTTTTGCGCGAAAATAAAAGCGCCATCGTAAATTGTAAAATAATAATAATAATAATAATAATAATAATAATAATAATAATAATAATAATACAATTATAAGACCAATTGTCTGTCGCAATTTTATTGCAGATTACGTTTTTCATGCATAAAAAAAAGTAGATATCTGGAAAATCGCGCTCCTTGACAGAACGTGCCGCGCGTAAAAAAAAATAGATAATAATATATATTTATTCATAATATGTCCAAATCAAACAAATAAAAAAATAATAAGTAATAATAATCATAATAATAAATAATGTTAAAAATAAGAAGGGGTTAATAAGAACGATGATAACCAAAATGAAGATCCACAAGTAGCTCGTGATGTCAATGTCTCTGAGATATTATACGTACATGATCCTAATCGCAACGACGTATACAACCATAATCGTTCACCCATTTCTTCATAGGCCGGTTGCAGTCATGTAGTAATTTTTTTCGCTTCTAACAAAATTATTTCTATAATTGTTAATGACAGAACTTGGTAAGAAACTGTAATTAGTTGTTCATCAAATAATTCGAATTCTTTTCGAAAAGCGCTCGATTTAAGAATTAGATTTCTCAATTAACAATTCGAATTAAATTCTACCTCGCGTTACAATCGCGATCAAACAGCCACGACTGCAACCGGTTTCTGCGTTCACCGCTTACGTTAGAAGTTACAGAGGGAACAGAGAGATAACACAACGATGACGGACACGACGTCGACGATATTAAGAGTAATGACGACTGATGACGAGACGATCTAATGGAACATAAATGGGCGAGATGCGTCGGCGACGTTGATAGAGAGATAGAGATACAGGGAGACAGAGAGAAATATTGATTATCGGCGAGCTAGAAACACCGCCTCCGAAAAAGCCTTCTCCCGTGGATAAGAAAAATATAGGAGTGAAAATTATTAGAGTAAATCGAACTGCTCCTTTGCTTATTTCCCCGAGGTAAATTAATCCTCCCGGAGGATGATCTTTCGGGGGTAACTTGCAAAAGCGGGAGCTTAAAAGCGGGAAAGCGATTGGCTGCTGGCAATTTAAAGATTTTTTTTTTCATGTTAGTTTAATAATTTATAATATGATAATAAGGCATATCTCAAGCGACCGTCGCCGCTGCGTCTCTTGAGAGTTTAATGCGTTTTTAGACGAATATGCGCTACCTGGTCGATAATGGCGATATAATGTAAACAACGACAATGATGATGATGATGATGATGATGACGATGATAATGATGACGGTGATGCCGATGATCACTGCTAATTATTTTCGCCGTGTTAATCGGCGATTAACGCGACTGGCGCGATTGCGCCGAGCGGAGTTTCCTTGCAACGTTTCGCTTTCTCGTTAATCTACTTTCGAGCTTGAACGACCGATTATCACACACAAGCGTAATATTTATATAATAATACACATATATATAGCCCCTTCGACTAACACGTATATACACCGCGCACATTACATTCGGCCAGTGACTCGAAGTCAAAGCGGGAACAATATCTACTTTGGTAAGACGACGGCCGACAGAGAGTACAGTTGCACGTTCGACGCACAGATTGCAAAAAGAATAAGAAAAGAAAAATACGGGGAGAGATACAGAGAAACGAAAGGCAGACAGACAGAAGGAGAAGAGATAGAGAGAGAGGGGGGAGGGCTATCAGATCAAAAGAAAGAAATAAAACAAGTTACGACAGAGAGACAGAAAGATATATCTACTGTCATAAGCATTTTACGAGAGTTACGGGGTTTATATATACTTTCTTGATATGTACACTAGATAGACAAATACATGTTAATATGTACATACGTAAAGAGATATGTATGTAGTCATATATGAAATATATATATATGTATATTTTGCACGTATACATAGGACTGAAAGCGACACAGCTATAAGCTTCGCGAGTAAAGTAAGGCTACAAGTATACAGTGTATACGATAAAAGAGATAAAGTACACAGTCCAGAGAATTACAGCGTGTATCTTGTGGAGAGTGTGGATCGATCGGGCTAATTACGACACGAGCGCGACATCGCGACACTTTCAATGATTAACGAGGCGGATGACGAAAGTGATGCCGAAATCAATATTCGCTCATAATTCGCTTTACGGCGGCCAGAAATCACTTTATGGTAAATCGATCGTTTAACCGATGACAGCTATTGCCGGTCGAGAATTATGATGATGGTTATGGTTTCGCGTAACAATATTATCTCGGCGTAATTTGCCTTGTCGCGCTATAGGGTAAGTCGTTTATGTGTAAATTATAATACAGAATTATTACTTGCTGGAAATTCCATTGAGTCCCGCACCCGAATGAAAATGCAATAATGCGCTTGTGATTATCGAAAACTGTCGCGATGCCTAATTCGTGTTGGGACCGTCCCAATTATTCCGATACGTCCCGTGTACGAAAGCAGGCGCGAAAACAGCAGTTCGACCGGTGAGAGTGTGCGCGCGCGGGCTTGGCACGCTTTTAAATTATTACCACATCCGCGAAAAAGGGTGTGAAAGGCCGCGAGAGGGTTTTAGAAGGTATGTAAAGATCCGTTCCCACACATGATCAGATGCCACTATTGTAACGTTGCTGCACGCGAATGCATCTAGCGTGTCATCTAGATGGCAGAGAGTAGTTCTGAGATCCTCTATACAGAGAGGAACAGAAAGAGAAAGAGAAAGAGAGAGAGAGAAAGAGACAAAAAAGGCCGCGAGATGAAAAGGGTGAATGTGTGAGTGTGTAATTGGTTTACACAGAAAAAAAGGCGGAAAAACGAAAACGAAACGATCCGAATATATCATTCGAACAACAGCTGTTAATTGAACAGTTCGATCTCGTTAAGCGAGATTCCTACAAGCGGTCCAACAGTCTACGCGGTATAATAAAACTACAGCAAGGTACCCAATCGAAGGGAGAAGATCAACACCAGGGAATCTAAAAATCGGTGTTAAGATAAAGATGCGTATTAAAAAATAAAGACCGTCGAGATATTAATACGTTAACAAGAAAAATATCGATAAAGTATTGATGCAATGTTCATTTATGTAATGACGATATCCGTTTCCAGCAATCCGCGCAGATTGTTGGATCGTGTACGAGTCGTTTCGCGTCAATGCTGGCAAGTAGCAGCGGCGATAGCAGCAACAGCAGCAGTAGCGGTAGCAGCAGCAGCAGCAGCAGCAGCTCATTTTTCATGTATATATATATATGTAGCCGGCAATATATGTTGTGAGAATTTCCTTTATTACAACGTCAGATTTCGTAATGTCGCGGTGATAGACACATGTGGTAACGTACAGGGATAGAAACGGGCCTGAATAGTCCACGTCATTCGTTGTACGAGCTGCGCGTGTCGAGTCGTCAAGGAAAACCGATAGAATTCAACCAAGTCGAGCACACGAGACTCTTCTCGGTTTTGGTCGGAGATGACAGAAGATACTGCACGCGTGGAAAAAGCACCTGGCTTGATTTTCTTTCTGCAAATGGGTTTAAAAAAAAAAAAAAAAAAAAACACCGTACTTTGAGAATATTCGGGAAACTTTGATGGATTCAATGAAAGGGCTTTCCTCGACGACCCAAGAGGCGCAATCTAGACGTAGTGTAATGGTACAAGTAGTAACGTTAGTAATATCAGCAGTATATCAGTGGTGTCAGTAATGGCGATGGTGGTGTAATCAGTATAGTAATCGTAGTAGATCCGGCGGTAATGGTATATACAACTTGCGATTGTGCAGTGGCAGTTGGTTGTCGACTTCCCTAATCGAGTTTCCCTAATCGAGCGCGAAACGATCTTCGCTGTTGATGTTCCTATTGTGACGCAAGGGGGGGGGGGGAGGCGGTCTCCGCGAATCGTCTTCGTCTAAACCCTCTTGGAGAGGGGCGTAAAGGTAATTAGGGAGAGGCAAAGCTAAAGCGGAACCGTCCGTCTTCGATCCGCCGTTAGAGAAGCGCGGCGTTAAATCGTTAAACTACGTCAAAGTGAGGTAATTTCAGGTGCGCGTTAAACCGAGCGTGGACTAATCGATATTTCGGAGACCGAAGTCCAAAACTGAACTCCGTTCTCGCGTGTAAATCCGATAACGGAGGAATTTTTTTCGATTGTACCTAGACGGTAAAGCGTACACGGACGTACGTTCTGCGATGAACTTCGCGTACCGCGCGTCTACGAGGTGCGAATGTCATGCAAACGTTTACCGAATTGGGACGCCGCTGAATAACCGGCGCATGCACATCGATCATAATTAACGGGGGGGGGGTGGTTGTTCAGAGGTGGCGGGCCTACATCTGTAATACCTTGGGCCCCGGCAGGACTGAGCATATTAATGGAACAATTTCCGTCTGATTAACAGCCTGCGAGCGTTTCGAGCGTTGAGCTCTCGAGATTACTGCGATTAAACCCTTTCGGTCGCTTTATAGAGAAATTATATCGCTCGCTTAGAAAATTCAATATCGAGTATAAAATTTATGGAAAGTGTTCTGCGCTAAGATCTTTCTTTGTAATTGAGACTCCTCGTCGTGTACACGGCCGGAAGAGTCAGTGTTTAATAATATCGTTATACCGTCGTCATGCGTGTGCCTAATTAATATCACGAAAATAATTGCGTAGGCGTGTTTAAAAGATCTGGCGCATTTCCGGACTTTTCTCTCGCAGGTAGCAAACATAAACAGCGTTCAGGATGAAATCAATGGGGTGCCCGAATACTAGTTAACTGTCGTTGACTAGCTTCGACGATAAGAGCATACGAAGAAAATGCGGGAAAGTAATTTCAAAGAAAAAACTTATGTACAGCCTACATAAATCAAGTAAAATTTAGCTTTACACATACCTTTTTTTAAATCTAGCTTAGATTTTTTTTACCTCTACGATGGAAATAAAATTAATTTTTTGATCAAATGCTAGATTAGTCGCCCGCTTAATGAATTCAAATATACCACTTGTGCGTCTCGCGTAAAAAGGATGCGAAAAATTACATAGAAACGGCGCGTGTTCCTTCCCGCAATTTTCCCGACCTCGTAATGTTATACGTTCGTGTATGCGTGTTATATGCGTGTGAGAAGGACACTCGCGAGTAACGCTAGTGAATGACGGACGGTGTGTTATAAAATATATTGTAAGACGTGCGTGATTGTACGACAAGTAACGAGTGGTTCCCTCGTTTCCTTCACCTCCTACCCTCGTTTTCGGCCGTTACTTAATTTCTAACAAGCGGAATTCACTCACCTCCCTGGTCGTCGAGTGCGACCAGAGTGCGGATGCCAGCCTCCTTGCTCTACGATAGACAGAGGCAGCACAACACAGACAACCACCACCAGTGTTAGAGAGAGCGACAGATAGAGATAGATAGAGAGAAAGAGAGAGAGAGAGAGAGAGAGAGAGAGAGAGAGAGAGAGAGAAAGAAAGAGACAGAAAGAGAGAAAGAGTCGTACATCTTTCTTTACTCTTTCTTCACATCTTTCTTTTAGTAAGTATTTAGTATATAGTAATATATTAGTAGTATATTAGTATAGTAGTTAGGTATATATATATATTATAGACAGAGGTATATGTAAAACGGACAAGTCGGTGGTGGGTATTGGGCAAGCAAGACAAGAGATGGATATTGTGGCCGGATGTTGAGGTGGTGGCGCGCGTAAAGAGTAGGATAGAGTGAGAAGTATTTCGGGTCTTCTCTCGTTTTCTTTTCGTTTTCATTTTTCAGAGAGATCTCTTTTCTGAATCTTTTTTTTTTTTTTTTGGTTCCTTGTTCTTTCTGTCACGATGTCGCGGCGCGCCCTCGGGCTCGCCTTGGCGTACCGTCGATTATATGTATAATATCGCATATGTTTTGTACGCGATACCTGCCCGCGACGCAGAGATAGGTGGGCAGAGACGGGCGGGCAAGAGAGCGATTAGAAGAGAAAAAAGTAATAGAAATGGGTTCCGACCGAAGGCACCGTCGAACGCGGTGTGACGGTACGAACGTGTTGTCGGCATGTTGTTGCTTGTTGTTGATTTGTTGATTTGTTGATGTTATTGTTGTTGTTGTTCTTGATGTTGTATCGGTCAATGGCGATGTTGTTATTGTTGATGTTGCTGTTGTTCATGTTGTAGTTGTTGTTGTAGATGTTGTTCCTGTTGCTGTAATTGTCGTCGCCGTTGTTGTGCGTTTATTAATTTTTGTTTTCACATATCTTCCTTCTGAGAGCGTGTTTATTTTTCTTTCGATCTTTTTGTTTCTTTTTTTTTTTTGTATGTTTGACATTTTATCGGGAGGGGGCTTTGCCTTTTGTGATACTCTATGAGTTTCGGTTAAACAGATTCGATCACCTGATCGTCGTCGATCGTCTCTGTGCTCTTTTTGTGTTTCGAGAGCAAAAGAAGCGATCGAGCGCGATCGAGGGGATCCACGTCTGCAGTGTTCCTTTTGCTTTCTGGGCAATAGGTGGGAATTTCCTGAACACCCAGTAACGAAAAGAGCGAACATAGTAAAGTGTAAGGTAGAGGTACATCGCAAGGTATAGAGTACACTTCCATTGAGTGAGATCCAATGCGCAAGGCAAGTTACAAGCCCCGTTGGGTCACTTTGAGTCATGAAAATGCGCGCGTTGTGTGGAAAAAAAATTTTTATAAAAGTAAAAATTCGACAGAAGAAAAAGAGAATTATCCGCAAAAAATCCGTTTTTATAGAATTGGCTTGTCTTTTTTAGCTGCACTGCTGCAATAAGTTAAAGTAAGACAAGTATATTTTTTCTCATTCTAACTTAGTGCACAGCTAAAAAAATAGACCTGCAATCTCATGAGCAAGTCTTGAAATCTACATTAAAATAAAATAAATATAGTAATCTTAATTTTAAAAAATTTCAAGATTGAATAAAAAAAATATAATTTAGGAATGTGAAAGACAGCACAAGTTTATAAATACATTAAGGCATAAAAGGTATATACCCAGAGTATGTTAAAAGTAACTTAAAATTTCAAGTTATTCCAAAAAAATTATAAGTGATCGATTTATATCAAGATTAATTGTAATACGATGATTGCAATAATATATGTAATAATATATGAATAATTTAATCCAGAATCCTCATCGAGATAAATTTCAGCACGAAATCCCGACGCGAGACATTACAGGACTCAAAGGGTTGCGAGTACCTGGATAAGTGCAAAGTAAAACACACACGCACACGTAATTGGAGTGGAAGAGGAGAAAGGAGGAGTGAGTAAAGGGGTAGCGAATGAGTGAATGAGCGAATGAATGAAACAATCGATGAAACGAGGAGGAGAAAAGAATAAGTAACTATATAATTTTACACATGTTTAACGATATCCTTCTATACTTATAATAATACTGTTTAATTACAGCCCATATTTGAACATTGCGTTTAACGCTAAACGAGAATCCGATTAATCAATATCGAATACGATCAAAAGTATCAATCGAGTAAATCGCTTTTAGAGTTAAACGTCATGTTAAATAAAGGCAATATTATGAAAATTGTGTAAAAGATTAATCTTCTGACGATTTTTTCACTCGTGAATATTTTCGTGTTTTGCTCCTTTCCTCATTCGATTTGAGGCACAAGCGTGCATATTAATATTTTAAAAAAAGTGTTGGCGGGTGATAGTGGAAGTGCATAAGGGAAGAAACGCGTGAAAAGTGAGAAATCGGCGATATCGAAGAGTGACGAGCATATAAGATATAAGTGAAATACCATGACGAGGAAATTCTAAATAAATTTTAAATGATAAGAGAGAAACAGAATAAATAGAGAAATAAAAAAAGTAAATCACAAAGATCTTTCGTTCATTAAATGTATTTAATTCCTCGTACTCGATGTGTAGCATAAATAACAGTCAAATTTTATTTAAAATTTATGCTACATATTGAGTACGTTTATAAGTTATGTTTAAAAATTTAAAAAGTGTCATTCCACACATAATAAATATAAAATTATTTTTATTAATAAATAATATTAATAAGTTCAAATCGCTACAACACATTCGAGTACAAAAGATTAAACAGGTATCCCTCAAGTATCTTTCATATTTAACTTCAGAGCTGTTCCCAAAAAATTTAGTTTACTTTTCTCATAATTCGCTTTTCTTGGCAAAGATTTTATATTGTAAAATAAATTAGCATTATTAAAAATCAGAAAAATATGAGCGATAATACATATAAGCTTCAATTATTGCAAATTAATATAATCAGATAGTCACAAAAAATTACACAAAAATTTAGATTTTATCATCTAACTCATATAAATTTTTATACCCTTTTTTATACTCTCTCCATACGATAACAATAATAAAAATTCTTAACATTATAAACTGAATTGTTGCTCAAGTATAATTTTTAGATTTAGAGGTAGCTAGATTAGAGATAGCTCCAAGAGATTTGCGTCACAAACTTCTTTGTAAAAAATTTTTTGGGACAACCCGTATATCGATGGGAAATGTGTTTGTTCAGTGTGATAGCGTGAACTAATGTAAGTGCACTGAGTATTGATTATACTGAGCTGTGATGACCGCTTCTAAAAAGAGCGATAGCACGATGCACTGAAGAGGGAAAGTGGATAGTGGCTTGCAGAGAGGAAAAAGGCAAACACACACACATACACGCGCACACACTCCCATACACAAACATACACACACTCGCACACAGACAGACAGCCAAACAGCCAAAGCGAGCAGGCAACGAGATTTTGTTAATCGAAAGACTAATCAGCGACAGCGATCAGCGATAATAAAATATATATTCAAAATTTTATATTCTTTCTCATACAAATACTTTTTTTTAAACACATGATAAAATCTCTTTGCATTTTTTTTTCGAGACACGTTAAGTTTGTACCATCTATTAATATCAAATAAAAATGTTAAAAGCAAAGTTAATCAATAAAAAATTGTGAAAGCAAGAGAAGTTAAATTTATAAATGTATAGAGAAAAGAATGTAGAATTATTAGTACCTCTTCGCGTTACAAAATAAAGCTCTCTGTTACTTCAACATTGTAACGTTATGACTGTCGACAAAATAATCCCTCTGTAATTATTATTGCTCTTTTCATCCCGTTTTCTCTTTAACATTCTCACGATCGTTTCCGAAGAAAATAACTGCCGTAATATTGCTTTTGCCCTGAATCTTAATTCACGCTAAAAGTGCACAAATCGAATGAGCAAAAGCCGGAAGACAATTTTCTTTCTAATTTTCCTTTAGATATATTTTTATTAGGACGCTCGCTGATCGTTCTTCCGGTACACGAAATCTCGCTTAGAGCGGACAGGCAATCGAGCAGGCAAGTGTAGAGATCAGGCAAGCGAAGACACACACGGCACACATCGCGCACACATATACAAAACACATACATTAACATCCAGCAACAATATCGAGAAAGAGATAGATAGAGAGAGATAGAAACAAATAGAAAAAGTAGCAACGGCTTTAGTAGACACATATACAGACGCAGCTTTTCTCCATCTTTTATCTTATCTTCAGTTCTTTTTTTTCCCCTTTTCGTTTTCTCTATTTTCACTTTTCTCTTTTCAGGTCGCAGTCGCCGTTTTTCTCTTTCCGGGTGTCTCGCCGTTTCGCCCCATCGTTTCGATAGGAGGCACTTTTGGATGATCGGCCCCTCTCTCAGCAAGGAAGGACCAAACCCCTTCTCTCTCGATTCGATAATCGGATCTTGAAGAGCACTCCCGTGCGAGATCGATTTGCGCTTTAACCCTTTGCACTCTTCCTGAGTCGAGATATTCTTTCGAGGAGATGAGGTATTTGATCATCATAATTCATAAATGACATTCTTCCCAAGTAGCGACAGATATCTACGATTTTAATTTACAGTATTACTGGACTAACAGCCAAATAAAAAAAAAACAGAATCCATTCAAATTCTCTATAAACAGATACTACATCGAGAAACTCTTCAAGTATTTATCTGTCTATTAATAATCGCTCTGTTTAAATATTAAATATTCATTTTAGCAATTTATTTCCGTATAAATCTGCACATGCGTTTATCTTTACGTAACTTCTTCTAGATTATAAATAAAGTCAATTTAAAAATTAATTTAATTCGTGAAACTGAGATAGAAACACCGGTGCTGAAAGAATACCGCGAACGTGGCATGTCTCTCGCCTTTACGGAGAGGTGTATCAAAGTGCAAAAGGTTAAACGGCGAAACCGCAGTTTGCCTCCGCGAAACAGAGAGAATATTCTTTTTATCTTTTCCCTCTTTCCTTTTTTTTTTTCCTTTTCACGCGAGCACTCGACATTCTTCCCTCCGCTCGCTGCGCTATCGCGAACCTCGACTCGCTGTCGTCGGGTAATTCGCGTGCTGCGCTGCACAACGCAATCGTTTACGCAATACAATACAACGCGTCCGTACAATGGCCGAGATCAATTTGTGCGTCAAACGCACGACGATTCGATGCGACGTGAGTGGACCATTGCTTTGCATCTCCGCGATCCTTCGTGCACGTTACAATCTTGCCCGAGGAGGAGCGCCGATCGTTAAATCGACGTTTATTTGTTACGCGTATGTGTAATTAAGCGATTATAGTAACGATGACGATTAAAGAGGCACACATGTACCAAGGAGGAAGAAGGGACTCCACCCTTCGCAGATATGTATGAGAAAAAAAAAATAGAGAAACG